>NW_017214086.1:0-14999 GCF_001704415.2 Capra hircus
TCCTCTGTCCATGGATTTTCCAGGCAAGAGTACTGGAGTGGGTTGCCATTGCCTTCTCCAGGGGATCTTCCAACCCAGGGATCCAGCCCGGGTTTCCCACATTATAGGCAGATGCTTTGCCATCTGAGCCACTTGAATTCTGTACTAGGGATTGTATACCAACAATGTATCTGCTTGAGGACGTTTCCTTCCTGAAAACCTTCTGATTAATCCTGATATCTCAGAATGTATATTATGGGAATGGGTCTGGTAGGATCTTTCTGTTAAACTCTAATCCTGTTCGTCCTAAAGCGTTGTGAGAGTGGCTCTGGTAAAACTTTCACAACCCTGAGACCTTCTTTTGATTTAAAGTGAAGTCACTCAGTTGCGTCCGACTCTTTGCGACCCATGGACTGTAGCCCACCAGGCTCCTCCCTCCATGGGATTCTCCAGGCAAGAGTACTGGAGGGGTTGCCATTTCCTTCTCCAGGGGATCTTCCCGACCCAGGGATTGAACCCTGGTCTCCTGCATTCCAGGGAGATGCTTTAACTCTGAGCCACCAGGGAAGTCCAGTAACTAATTTTAAAAAGTATATACCTCCCTTGCTCCACACTAGCAAGGGGGGCACCCCTTCTGATATCTATGTCAGAAAGCTTCTCTGACCTTTTTCCACTGTAATAAAACTCTGCTACACAAACGCTCTTGAGTGATCAATCCTGGCCCTTGGTCCTGAAGCTAAATCTTCTTCAGAGATCATGAATCTGACATCATTCACAGTGAGCTCGACTGAATCTATAACAATCTCTTAAAAGCCAAGTATAATCTTAAAATAAGCTATGCTGCTAGCTAAGTCACTTCAGTCATGTCCGACTCTGTGTGACCCCGTAGATGTCGGCCCACCAGGCTCCCCCATCCCTGGGATTCTCCAGGCAAGAACACTGGAGTGGGTTGCCATTTCCTTCTCCAATGCAGGAAAGTGAAAAGTGAAAGTGAAGTTACTCAGTCATATGCGACTCTTAGGGACCCCATGGACCGCAGCCACCAGGCTCCTCCGTCCATGGGATTTCCAGGCAAGAGTACTGGAGTGGGATGCCTTCTCCAAAATAAGCTGTAAGAACTATTAAAATAAAATAAAATTCAACTGAGTAAAATTTTAAAATCTTAGTGCCTCTATTTAAAGATTTATGAATCAGGCAGCATCCAATTCAGCAGTTAGAAACTGAGGAGTTGCACATAATAAAAGACGTTTATAGGCTGAGGGATCAGGAACAAGGACGTTGTGCTGGGCAAAGAATCCAAGCGGCTACTGCGAGGTTACTTTCCATTAGAGGCTGGAAAGCTTTCTCAGGCAGACGGCTTAACTAGTGATAGTCAGAAGATTCCTGGCTGACTGGTTCAAGAGTTCATTTCTGGAAGAGCCAAAACTGCATTTCCGCCTATTCTGCTGGCATGGCTCCTAAACTAAGCAACTCCTCTAGGGCTGTCATCTGGTTTCTAACAGCCCCCTGGGGGCAGCAACAAGGCTTACCGCTGCTGGTTCCCTGCTAAGCACGGTGGCGGGTGTGTCCGTCCCCAAATGCTGAGAGCGCATGTGCTCTGTGCCAGGCCTGGGCTGGGGGCAGGGGCCCAGCCACCACACCTCACAGCCCTTGACACGGGGGCTGGTGCCCTGGGATGACCCAGACAGATGGCATAGGGAGGGGGGTGCGAGGCGGGTTCAGGGTTGGGAACTCATGTACACCCGTGGCGGACTCCTGTTGATGTATGGCAAAACCAATACAGTATTGTAAAGTAAAATAAAGTAAAAGAATAAATAAATAAATAAATAAAATAAATAAAAAGAGGAGAGTACGACAGAAAACCCCCACACTTTAAAAAGAAGCGATCCTGCTGCTCCCGCGGAGCTGACGCTGTGGAGGGAGACGAGGAATAAACAACAGCCTGTAGAAGAGGCAGCTCCAGGGAGCGAAGGGCGGACGCGGCGCAGCGGGAAGGGGGCTGGGCGGGGGCGGCGGGAGAGGAGAGGCGTCCCGGCCGAGGACGGAAGGCTGACGAGCCCCAGCGGCGCTGACAGGGCCGGCCCTGGGCCGCGAAGGACCGAGGCGCTGAGGGCAGGAGGCGCGGGGGAGCCGTCACTGCAGATGCACGTGGGGACGTGTCTCCGAGGAGGTGACGTTTACGCTGCGCTCCGGGCCACCATCCCCTTCCCTCGTCACCCAGAGCCAGACACCGAGGATGGCCGCTAACATCACGCGCACTGGCCGGTCCTGAACCTGCGCACCCAGCTCGCTGTTCCCTCCTGAGGAGTCACAGGAAAGGCCCCTGTACTGAATTCCCCTCCCTCCCTCTCCGGACAAGTCCAGTCCCTTCCCGTGTGGCCCAATGGCGTGGCCTGTCCCTCCTCTTGGGAACTCGACGTCATCAACTCTCTTTTCAATGACAGTTGTCTCCTGATCTGTTTGCCTCATTGTGCCTCCAGTTTCCCATTAATACACTGTATTTCAATTTCCCATTAATACACTGTATTTTAAGTTAGCCAAGAATGACAGCGCGCTCTGTAGACACAGAGCGTCTTAATTGAGCACACTCAGTTAAGTGTGGACAAAGGGAGCATGAATTAGGACACTTCTTGCAATGTCCTCAATCAATTTAATGTCTTGTTGTGTGTTAAGTGTGTGTTTTGGAGAAGGGAATGGCAACCCACTCCAGGATTCTTGCCTACAGAATCCCATGGACAGAGGAGCTTGGTGGGCTACAGTCCACGGGTCGCAGAGTCAGACATGACTGAGCGACTTCGCTTTCACTTTCACTTTGAATCAGTAATTCTAAATCTGTTAACCATATGTTTGAAAGTATCTTCTGCTTCATTTTCTGTTTTTCTCTTGCAAATGTAAAAACAAAACCAAATATCAAGAGACACACTAAAACAGGTTTTGTTTTCTGTTTTTTCTGGTTGAACTTTATGCCAACAAATCCTAGGTAAGGACTTAGGAAGCTGCCGTAAGTCAAGGCACCAGCAAGGTCACAGGATCTGCAATCAGCAGGGATCTTAATGGTGCCAGAGAGCCTTTTTTTTTTTTTTTTTTTTTTTTTTTGCCATGCGGTAGGAGGTGGATGCAGTGGCTGAGGGGCCAGAGAGACCCCAGGGCCTTAATGACACCAGTGAGCCGGCTAAGATGCAGGAAGCTGGGTCAGGTACAGTCGTTAGGCCAATATGAGCTGAAACATATTTAATTCTGAATTTCCAGAACCGTTACCCCAAAGAAAATGTTCACCTTCTTCTGATATTCACATAGAAATATTGCATAGACTCTTTTGCCTAGAAATTCTGCTTCCATGGAAGAAAGCCATGAGGAAGACTGCTTGGAGAATATAAGACAGTGTGTTTTTTAGGTGGAGAAAGAGGAAGTGAGTAAATGGCAAGTGCGGTTCAGAAACGGAAAGGGGTCTGTGCAGACCCAGCAGGCTCCCTGTGGTGGAGGCAGGCCGTGCGCTCACTCTCCTTCCCCCTTTCGCTGAGGTCACGTTTATCAGTGACTTTAGGTAGCTCCAATGAAAACTGCAAGTACAGGGGCTGCCCTGGCGGTCCAGCGGTTAAGCATCTACCTTGCAGTGCGGGGGACACCGGTTCGATCTCTGGTCCCCAGAAGATCCCACGTGCCACAGAGAAATGAAGCCGTAAATACTGAGCCCAGGCATTCTAGAGCCCAGCGCTCCACAGCAAGAGACGCCACCAAAGTGGGAAACCCAACCACCGCAACTAGAGCACAGGCCCTGCTCGCTGCAGTAGGGAGAGCCTGCATGCAGCAAGGAAGGCCCCGTGCAGCCAGAAAGAAATGGAACCATATTTAAGCAAAACCCCTCCAAGTACAGTGACTCTCAGTGGCGCAGGTAACCCCTGCCCGATGTTCTCAGCACCCTGGCGTACGGGGTCTGCAGGAAGCCCTCCTCCCGGGAAGGCCCAGAGTCTCCATCGGCCAGTGTCTCCCCACTGTGCTGAGCCATCTCCCCACTCACCTCGGCGCAAACTGCTTCTGGTGGCGCCACTCTTCAGGCAGGGGAGTCATCCTTGTGAATCCTCGTCTAAGAATTCATATCATCTCACCTGCACTTATTTCCATATTCCCTAAAAGGAGATCCTTAAAATCCCAATTGTATTCCTTACAAGAGCGTTTTAACACAATCTTGATTTGAACACCTATGTTTTTATTTATCAAGTTTTATGTCTCCTTGGTTGTGTCCTGCGCTCTGGCTCAGCCTCTCTCTTGGCCTCTGCTCTTGGCCTCTCATGAAACAATGTACATTTAAGTCACTTCAGTCATGTCTGACTCTGTGCGACCCCACAGACGGCAGCCCACCAGGCTCCCCCGTCCCTGGGATTCTCCAGGCAAGAACACTGGAGTGGGTTGCCATTTCCTTCTCCAATGCATGAAAGTGAAAAGTGAAACTGAAGTCGCTCAGTCGCGTCTGACTCTTAGCAACCCCATGGACTGCAGCCCACCAGGCTCCCCCATCCATGGGATTCTCCAGGCAAGAGTACGGGAGTGGGGTGCCATTGCCTTCTCCAACAACGTAAAGGATGTATTAATTGCACCCACGCTCCTGTCTCGCTGGCTCCTTTCCACTCTCCCTCGTCTCTCCGCGACATGTGTCACTATGTGCACATCACTGTTACCGTGACGCCCTCCCCTTCCCTTGGGAAGCCTGTTATTACTTTCCTGCTTCTTTCTCTGCTGTCCCATGTGTGCCCTGCCCAACATACAGCAGCTTCACAGCAGGCTCTCCCTCACTCTTCTCTTCAGAGTTCCTGCTGGAATTTCTGGACACCACCGCCCAAGTATTTACCTCTGACTGACTCCTTCTTCCCTGGTGTGGGCCCTGTAGCATCTTCCCCTGAATGAAAACCACAGATAAAACCTAAATTCTCCTTCTTCCCCCACTACCTTGAACTCCCCTGTGGATGTCTCCTTCTCATCCAGGCTCAGTGATTCAATATCATCCATGAACCATTTTTCTATACTCAACCACCTATCTGGCCATATGGATACAGTCTCCAGGGCAGCGGGTGGAGGGATGCTGGACAATGCTGAGACCGCAGGGAGAGGCCAGGCCAGGCAATGCGGGCGCGCGAATGAAGGACAGTGCTGAGAAGAGCAGATTATAGGGAAGTCACAAGGGTGGGAGAGGTTGGAGAGTTGTTTTTTAAAACAGATCAGGGAGAAATCTGGGGGAGGAGAGGTCGAGTCCCAAGGAAAGAGAAATGATCATTGCATAGCTCCTCGGGGAGCAGGGGGCGGGGGAATCCAGCAACGTGCTAGTTTCCCAGCAACATCCTATCAGATGCTGTATTTCAGTTAGAAATACTTCAGGCTACAAATCCATTAGATTTGTAGAAATTCCTAACGCCTTAGAAATTTATACATTTTCCTGCAATGGAATAAATTAGGCTAAGGTTTTCGCATTACATTGCTTATTGTGATATCAAGATGTCATTTTGTATTAGTGTTTATTCCAATGTGGACCAGTAAAGCGTATTATAGCACATCATCTATTCAGTGGACTGGTTTGTGCAAAACAGTGTCCCAAGAGAGACTATTCCCCAAGATATTGTCAGCTGAGTATGAGCAAGACACCATAAAGCACTGTGCTCAGTATGCTACCGTCTACGGCTTTAAATGTGGTGTCCTCAGCCACTCAGTCCTGCCCGACACTGTGTGACGCCGTGGACTGTGGCCCACCGGGCTCCTCTGCCCACTCGATTCTCCAGGCAGGGATGCTACGGTGGGTTGCCGCGTCCTGCTCCAGAGGATCTTCCAGACCCAGGGATTGAACCTGACTCTCTCGTGTCTCCTGCATAGGAATCTAGGCAGGGATACTGCGGTGGGTTGCCACGTCCTGCTCCAGAGGATCTTCCAGACCCAGGGACTGAACCTGAGTCTCTTATGTCTCCTGCACAGGGAGGTGGGTTCTTTACCACTAGCACCACCATGGGGAGTGAAGAAACAGATATTCACAGTTGCTTGTGCTTACATAAAATGACACTCTGGGGCGTCTCTCCTGATCCAGGGGCTAAGACTCCGCACTCTCATTGTAGGGGCCTGAGTTCAATCCCTTGTCAGGAAACTAGGACCCACATGCCACAGCTAAGAGTTCCCATGGAAAAGGTCCCGCAGACACAGCCAAATAAATACTTAGAGGAAAAAAATAAATAAATAAACCCCTGGAAGGTATTCCTGAGAACAAAATACGTGGCTGACTGTGGAAGCAGCAGGGCCTTGACAAGAAGGGAGGGGGTAGGAAGAACAATGCAATATGAACTATTTTATATTTCTAGTTCTTGAACCTTGTACATGTATTATAAGTTTCTCAGAAATGCCAAGACATTACAAAAATTTTTAAACCTCCAAAGAATAAAACTCACAGCTTTATTTCTACAAACTGAATGAAAATCAAGTTTGTTTTATCAGAAAGATTATCTGGCTTCTCTAAAACATCTTCTCAGGCTTTTCCCGCGCTACCCAGACAGTGGTCCATACGGCACTGTCTGGATTCTTGTCATAACTTGAAGTGAATCTTTTACGCTGTCCTGGGTCCTTGCTGTCCGGCAAACGAAGGCCAGCGTCATCACGTTCCTTGCAGCAGGAGCCCTCTTAGGCGGCACCGACCTTTACTTCCCAGTGGAGCAGTAGCATCTACAGAGGGAACAGTGGCGGCGCCTGCATTAGGATCCGAAGAGAACCTGGGAGAAGCTTCTGTGGGCAGCTCATGCCACCGTTGCCACTGAAAACCCAGCCGCTGTCCCTGCTGCGTCCTCCAGGAACCCTCGCCAGCGAGCCGAGCTGCTTTGCTGCCGCCGCTCCTCTGCCCGGCCGCTTTGCTCCTGGAGCCTCCGCTACCCAGACCCAGGCAGCTTCCAGGAGCCAAGACTCCTGCTGGTGAGCAGGGCGCATTCTCTGGTTGTGGTGCCTGGCCTTCTCATTGCAGCGGCTTCTCTTGCTATGGAGCATGGGCCCCAGGGCCCCCAGGCTTCAGCGGTGGCAGAGCATGGGCTCAGTGGCTGAACCTCCTGGGAGTCACTTCCCAGGGACACATAGGACAGAGTCCTGAGCATCCTGAGTGCCCCACAAGGTGGTCTGAAGCGGTGGCCCCTCTGCGTATCAGTGGAGATGGCAGCTGTATTATGTGTCTGTAGGAGTCTGTACAAGGTGACTTTGCATGCAGAAAAGTAAATTTGACGAAATGGCAGATGGCCTCAGCTCTAATAGAAAGATCTCTTCTGAAATCAATTTCTTTCTCCTCTCAGCTTCTCCATCTGAAAGGTGTTACTCTTCATGAGACCCATTCTCTTTTCATTCCCTTCTTCAAAGCCTCAAATTTTGTAGATTTTTTTCAGCATCTTTCCATGTTTATTCCTCAGACAAGATAAGCAAGAGTAAAATTGTCTTATTGGACTGTAAAGATAAACAAATACTTTTAAAATCAGACTTTCCAAAATTTCTAAATTCATTCATGTTCTCACTTTAGTATCCTCAATGCTAAGCCTGTAATGAGCGTTTTTACCTGATTCAAACACAACTCTGGGGTGTGGATTGGTGGCGGGAATCCACAGACCCCTGGAATTTTGAGCTTTGACAGTTAGATCTCCTTTTACAGAAGTGTTAGCAGCCAGTGGAACAAGGAGCATCTAGCGCTAGATTACGGGGCTGACAGCAGGGAAAGACAGTTTATTGGTGGCAGAAAGGATCTGCCTTCTGACAAGCAGCCGCCTCTCAGGGAGGCAAGCCGGAAGAGCCTGCAGAGGCGGAGCCGCGCGCAGGGGGGGACGCTTCAGCCACTCCCTTATCAGCGCGGCCGGCACAAAGGGGTCCTTCCCGGACCTGACCCTGCTTCCTGTTCCTTTAACTCCCTGTGCTCGGGGCTGCTCTGCTGAGAGGGACGCCCCTTTGCTTTTCCTAGACCTCCATGGGCCTTCTCACAGCGCCGGCAGCAGGCAGGCAGAGCGGCGCCACGGGGCAGGCCTGCTCCGGTCACTCCTCTGGGGCCGAGCGGCTGGGAGAGCGCGCTGAGCGGCCACCGCCCCTCTCATGGGGCCAGAGGTCGGAATGTGATGGGACCCGAGGTCGGAATGGGGACGATGGAAGAGCTGTCTTTGCTTTCTTTCACTCCCGGGCCAGGAGCTCTTCACCTGAGGGACTTGGAGAGCCCAGGGAGCCTGTGGCCTCCCTGAAGTGATGCATAAAATGGGTCTGTGCACACACTTTTGTTCAGATAAGAGTAAATGCCCTGGACTCACCCCTTCAGAATATTTTAGCGTTGTTCCTAGTCTGTCCAGATCCTGTGCTTGGAAGCACAACACCGCTGCTGGTGGTTTCATCACACTTCCGCTGCTGCCAGTCCCTAGAAAACCCAGCTTTCAGACTCAAGAGAAGCTGGTGGCTGGCGAGGCTTAAAAACACCCTGTGAAGTACCTGGAATCAGGAGCATTTGACTGTAACTCTACTGGGACATTTTAAGGTCTAGCAGTTTTGTTAGGGGAAGCCCACTGATTGAGACCGCCCACCCTGGCCAGGCACCATAGTAACCATTTGCATGAGTTGTTTTCTGACAGGAGAGCCTGATGAGGAACGCAGGACTAATAAGCCACCACCAACTGGAAGAATTCCGGGAAAGGTCGAAAGGAGACACCGCGTGTCTGTCCACTTTCCAGAATCCCTCTCACTAGCACCCATCTTGGCTGAGGATGTGTGTGCCACCAGGAAAGACTGTGAATAAGAATGATTGGCCAAAGACCACCGGAGAAACTAATCCCATCACCATAAAACCCGAGACTGCGAGCCATGGGCAGAGCAGCTCTCCTGGGTTCCCTCACCCTACTGCTCTTCGCCCGGGTGCCCTTTCCCAGTAAAATCTCTTGCTTTGTCAGCACAAGTGTCTCCTCGGACAATTCATTTCTGACTGTTAGACAAGAGCCCAGTTTCGGGCCCTGGAAGGGGTCCGTCTTCCTGCAACAGTTTGCTTTTCGCTTGTGAGCAGCTAGGTCAAATTGTTTCCAGACCAAGAAAACCGAACTGAAACTGTCTGACCAGGGTCACAGGACACAACTACTTGGGGTGGGTCCCAGGTTGGCCTGGGATACTGTCATTACCAGGAATCAAAGCAGCAAAGGCATTCGTGACACAAACCCTAAACAGCATTTTATCACTGGATAATTTGCATTGGGACGTCTCCCTAGAGAAGAGAATGGCAACTCACTCCAGTATTCTTGCCTGGAGAATTCCATGGGCAGAGGAGCCTGGCGGGCTCCAGTCTAAGGGATCACAGAGTCGGACACGCCTGAGTGACTTTCACTTTCTTTTTTCAGTTCGGATCCACGCAGAGGTGGAGTCTTTCCTGCGGATATTTGTAAATGCTTCCGACAGATCCAGTTATGTGGCTTTGTGTTCTTCTGGAATTGCTCCCATGACGTTGATCGGGACTTCATATGCTTAGGAAGGGTATTACATTGTTTTCTGTACAATGGTGCGGAAACAGTTAAAAAGCAAGTGAACAAGCCCAAGCCCCAGAACTGCTTTCCAAACAGGCTGAAGGCGCCACCTACTGTCCAATCTGCAGAGATGCCCGAGGAAGGGAGTCAGCCTTATGGACTGAGAGCCACAGGAACTACTTACATCTAACTATACTTTCTACTCACATGCTGTTTATAACGAGTTATGTAGTTATATGTATGCTCTCTCCTGAGCACTCTCAATCTTTGGTTACAGAAAGTAAGATATGGAAAATCACTGAATTGAGGCAGATGGAAAAACAGCATCAGGCTATCATACGCTTTCCAGGGGTCCCGATTATCCAACGCCAAAGTGCCTTTAGAGTTCTGGAGCAAAAATGCTCTTTGCCACTTTTATTCCTAGAAACGACTGAGGCCCAGAGCTCCCTGAGTAGCCCCTCCTGCTGGGGACTTGACTGTATTTATTTTACATGTGTATAAGAGATGACAGAAAAAGAGAAAGCTCTAAAATGGCAAAAGCTTTCAGGTACACCGAAAAGGTGGTTTTTAATGTTGGTTTGAGTGTTTTGCTTTTAGTGGAATGATCCATTATAGAGCAGGCCAGAATACGTTTCGAGAACAAAGTGTGCATTTTCTACCTCTGAGAGATGCTAATTAGAACATGTCTTTACTATGGGCCTGGCATGAATTCAGACTTGCCTTGGGCAGGGAACTGATGTCCAGGCTGCCTTACACCCAGCAAGTGCTCAAGGAATGCTCTAGTGGCTGGAGGGGCCGGCGGCGTGCAGCCAGCGTTTCACTGTTTGTGCTGCTCCTGTGCTCATTCTGTCTCTGACCCTTCAGCAGAGGCTCACTCTCCTCTGCGCAGCTCATCACTTGTTTGACTCTGAAATACATTGGTTCAGATTTTATGATAAGCTGGTTCTGTACAATATGTTGTGTTATTTAAATACAAACAATATACACTCTTGTTTTAAATTCCTCCTGAGTTAAAAGTACACTAAAAAACTGGATAATTTAGACTAAAAGTAGAATTTCTCTTTCATCCTGACAAAGTGTCTGTGGTTCATTTGTATATATTCCTCCAGCTTTTTAAAAAACATTTTCAAATGTGTATTTATTTACACGCAGATAATATAGGTTCACCTTTAGTTCAGTTGGACAAATAACGTGTGTTGCTTTACACCTTGCTTTTGTCATGTAACAGTATGACTCTGAGGTGTCACCGTTTCCTGTTTGGGGGGTTTCCAGTGGTTTTAATAGGAATATAAAACTCTTTCTTTAGAACAACATGACTCTGCTATAAGCAAACTAGGTTCATGTAGCACCCACATTCAGGGAAATTCAGAAATGTCTTCAGTTGCCCTGCGCATCCCACCATCAGGAATGGAGGAAACTGCGATGAAGGAAAGTCTCAGTAATGAACCCCAGGCACCCCGTCAACCCAGCTCTCAAGGAGGAGGGCGGGGCGAGGACAGCTCACTGGCTGGAGGGAAGGTCTTGTGATGCCTGAGTCTCCAGCCTGGCCGGTAGCAGCCGAGAGAATCCAGGACAGAGAGAGGGTACGAGGAGAACAGCAGAGGGCAGGAAAGGGGCCTCTGGGCGGCAAAGCAGGAAGGTCGCAGCAGAGCCTGGGGAGGCAAGCGGGTCCGCGGAGGAGCAGCGGAGAGAACCCCGGAGGCGGCTCCCTCCCGCTCGCCCAGCCCAGAGGAGACACCCCCGGAGGAGAGACCCCCCAGAGGAGGCTCCCTCCCGCTCGCCCACCTTAGAGGAGAGACCCCCGGAGGAGAGACCCCCGGAAGAGGCTCCCTCCCGCTCGCCCACCCCTGAAGGTGCCGGTGGGCCTGGTGTGGGTCGCATGCGCTCCCCTCACTAAGACTGTACGCTTCAGGCTGGTCTCAGGAACACACTTCTTGTTTCACTTGAGTGATTCAGTTATGCCTCCCCTGTAATTTCAGGTTGGGTCTTCTCTGCCTGCCTTCGCCTCACTTTTCACTCTGGCCTCACTGTTCATTTTTTTCTGGCACACAAAATATGCTCAGCAGGCAGAGTTGACTGCATAAAAGGCAAAGGTCTGCCTCTGAGGAGTAACATATACTCATACTGCTATGCTAGTTAACTTATATTTATTGATTTAAGTTAATATAACATAATGCCACATAAATATATGCATATATAATGTAGATAAATATTAAATGTTATGTACTATTATTTTAATATAATTTTATATATCAGTGATATATGTTAATGTTAAAATTATATAGGCTGATTTAGTTAACGACACCGCGGGTGAGAAGACTAATGAAGACTAAAAAATTCAGAAAAAAAACCCGGAAATTTGAAGATCTTTGCAAAAACTCCATGCTCTCGATGTAAATGGCGAGCCATGCATGAAGGTTCTTGGCCAGGGCTCCTCATGGGCCTCTCCCGGCCCCTGCTATAGTGAGCAGTGGACCAGGGAGCGGGGGTCCGGGCAAAGCCCCCAGGCCGAGGCTGGGCCAAGCCCCCTGCCAGTCTCCTTCCTTCTGTCACCGAGCGTCACCTCCTCCCTGACACTAGTGCACACGCGTGTCATCACTTCTCCCACAGAATGAAGGGTGTGTGTTGCAGGAGAGCGGGAGCCAGCTCACTGGTGACACAAATCTTAACACCATAGAGAGAGGGAGTTGGAGGGAGGGAGACAGATGAATAGACAGATGTGCCCTGGCTTTAGACTGTAGGGTGACATTTATGATACTAAAACTGGTTAGCCTTTAGCTTCTATTTTTGCCAGTGCCTGTATTAGACAATTGATCAGTCACCTAAGTATCATTGATTCTAAATCATAAACTAGGATTCTAACACACTCTGGTTTTCTGTATGACCAAAATGCACTTGTGAAGCCAACGTTCAAATCATCCAGTGTCTTCTTTTTTGTGTTTGGTCACATGTTGTTTTCTTTCCTAACTTTTACTTTGTATTTAGGGTATAGCCCGTTAACTAACAGTGTTGTGACAGTTTCAAGTGAACACCAAGGGGAACGGTTCAGCCAAACACACACACTGTGTCCTTTCTCCCCCAAACTCCCCTCCCATCGAGGCTGATACATAGCATGGACATCCATGTGCCGAACAGTGAGTCCTTGTCGATTCCTAACCAAAGCAGATGCTCGTTGCATCATCAGAGACTCTCTCAGAATGTTTCCCAGAGGTTAGTGAGGAGTTTCCTGGAAAACATTGAGCCCACCCTCTGTTGCCAGAGGAAGAATGTTTATATACGGGTGTTAGTTTTGAGAGAATTTGGTGTAATGGACCAGCTCGTACAGAGATGGAAATAGCTTGTCACCATCAACATTATCACCATTCCCCAGCAGGTTCCGCCTCCCCCGAATGTGCCCTGAGTCCTGACCACTGAACAGGCCAAGCTCGCTCTCAGCCCCCAGTGCCTCCTCCCACAGGGCCGCGGCCCGCAGGAGACGGAGGGACTGACAGCTCGTTCCCTCCTCCCCCTACTCATGGGCATGGAAGAGCCCAGCTCCCTGCTCTGGTTGGAGGAGAAGGAAGGCCCAGCAGCAGCCCCGGAAGAAGCGCACAGGGGCCCCTCCACTCCCAGGAGCGCGGGCTCATCGTGCAGAGCCGAGGGGACACGGGGGCGGGAGGAGCCTCAGCTCTGGACACTGTGGAGCTTGGCTGCTGAACAGACTCAGGGACTGTCTGTTGACCATGGGATCTGAGGAACAGGAGAGATTTGGATGGACTGGGGTTAGCTGGGAGGGTTCCCCCTGGTCTAAAGCACAGGCTGTGTCTCTCTGGGCTGAAAATATTAACTGCTGAGCTCTAGCTCCCACCAAAAGACGTATAGGTTAGAGGTGTCCTGAGATGTAAGAGCTTCTTAGGCAGACAAGAGGAGATACTAGGAGGATGTGAACTGCCTTGTAGAGCCTGAACCACATGCCCAGCCTTCTGACCCCAGTTTGGGGAGGTAGCAGTTTCTTATGCATGTCCCTGGTGGCTCAGATGGTAAAGAATACACCTGTAATGTAGGAGACCTGGGTTCAATCTCTGAATTGAGAAGATCCCCTGGAGAAGGAAAGGACAACCCACTCCAGTATTCCTTACCTGGAAAATCCACGGACAAAGGAGCCTGGTGAGCTACAGTCCATGGGGTCGCAGGGACATGACTGAGAGACTAACACTCTTTCAGGTGAGGGCAGCTGGTTTGCTTGGGCCTGATCAGGGAGGGGCAGTGGTGAGTGTTGCTTCTGATGAGTGAAAGAGTCTTTGGGCCTAGAAAAGGAAACCAGCAGTCTCAAAGGCCCTTGCTGAATCATCTAACTTCAAGGAAAACAAAAGCAAACTTTAGGTCCCGCCCTGATGCTCCAGGCTTGTTGCATCTACCTGGGACTTATCATTCCTTGTCCAGAGGATTTATCACCCCCTGCCAACTGCAAATGCCATCTCAACTAAAGAATACCCAAAACATTCCGCCTGACTAATGTTTCCCTTATCGCATCCACAAACCTCCCTTTAAATAGGAAGCCTCCGAAAGATGGCGGAGGAATAGGATGGGAAGACCACTTTCTCCCTCACAAAATTCCTCAAAGGAACATTTCAACGCTGAGTAAACACCACAAAACAACTTCTTGTAGGCTGGCAGAGGACATCAGGCAACCAGAAAAGCAGACCATTGTCTTCAAAAACAGTGAACCTCTCTGAGTGTCCCACAATGTGGAGAAACTTTTCATCCTTAACCTAGATGTTTTATCATTGGTGCTGTATAGATGGAGAAGTCTAGAGGCTACGGTAAAAATAAAACTGAAAACCAGAAGCAGGAGGCTTAAGTCCAAAGCCTGAAAACATTAGAGAACTCTTGATTTCAGGGAACATTAAGTAATAGGAGCTCGTCAAATGCCTCCATACCTACACTGAAACCAAGCTCCACCCAAGGGCCAACAAGTTCCAGAACAAGACATACCACGCAAATTCTCCAGCAACACAGGAACACTCCCCTGAGCTTCAATATACAGGCAGCTCAAAGTTATTCCAAAACCTTTGACGTCTCATAACCATTACTGGTCACTCCACTGCACTCCAGAGAGAAGTAACCCCGCTCCACCCACCAGAACTCCAACACAAGCCTCCCTAACCAGGAAACCTTGACAAGCCACTGATAGATCCCCACCCACAGTGAGGAAGCTCCATAATAAAGAGAACTCCACAAATTACCAGAATATAAAAGGCCACCCAAACGCAGGAATATAACCAAGATGAAGAGACAGAGGAATACTTAGCAGGTAAAGGAACAGGAGAGTTGCCCACCTAACCAAACAAAAAGGAAGAAGTAGGGAATCTACCTGAGAAAGAATTCTGAATTTTGATAGTGAAAATGATCCAAAATCTTGAAATCAAAATAGAATCACAGATAAATAGCCTAGAGACAAGGATTGAGAAGATGCAAGAAAGGTTTAACAAGGACCTAGAAGAAATAAAAAAGAGTCAATATATAATGAATAACAAAGTAAATGAGATCAGAAAC
>NW_017214087.1:0-14998 GCF_001704415.2 Capra hircus
TGAAGGAGTCCACGTGGAATGAAGAAGTACTGTGGGAAGTCTCTTAGTAACCACCATGTCTTGGGTCCTCTGGATGACCTACTGCCAGGAGAAACAGATGTTACAGATAAAACGTTCCACATCACTTCACAAAATGTTGTTAGACTACTTTCAGTAAAGCTGAATCATTTGGATCAATTTACAATCATATAATAGACTACCATTTACAGTCCAAAAATCACTTGCATTTCTAGACACTCATAACAATCAGAAAAAAAAATAAGAAACTCCCACTTAAATAAAACATCTAGCAACAAACTTAATCAAGAACATAAAAGACCAGTAGTCAGAAAAACTAGAAAGCACTGATAAAGAAACCAAAGAAAACACAAATACACAGAAAACTATTCCACGCTCATGCACTGGAACAATGAGGAATTAAAAGGTCCATTCCAACCAAAGTCATCAACAAATACACGGACTGCAATCACAAAAATAACATTCAATGGCATTTTTCACAGAAATAGAAATATTCCTCATATTAGACTGCTACTGTTGACCAGGACCTTAAACGGCCAAAAAGACTCTGAGAAAGAGGAACACAGCTGGAGGCATCTTCCTAACCCTCTTCAAACTACATCACGGAGCTGTAGTGACCACCACAGTGAGGAACTGGCAGGAACACAGACACATGGACTCCAGGAGAGAATAGAGAGCCCAGAAACGAACCCACATGTACATGGTCAGTTCCTGAAAATCAAACCAGGAACGAGCGAAGAGGAAAGGACAGTCTTCTCAAGAAACAGTGACAGGAAAACGGCCACCTACACGGAAGAACATCAGTGTTCATCCTCTACATCATCTAACGCAAATCGAACTGAAAACCCACCGCTTTGCACACGGAGCTCTTTCCCCCTGAGTCCTCCGAGATGGACCTCCAGTCAGCCCTCAGCTGGACACAGGAAACGTCTACTCCGTCCTCATTTTTCGCTCTTGCAGCGCCTCCCTGCTGGTGGGCACTGAGGCAACCCTGCTCCTCTCAGCCTGGATGCAGCCCTGTTATCCAGAAGCCTGAGCCCTGATGGTCCTGAGGAGACAAAGCTCCCGCCAGCTGCTCACGGGGCAGAGCCTAAAGGCAAAGCGTCCTGCGCCGCGGGTCAGAGGGGGCTTTGGCGCCCCCCTGCGGGCCACAGGAGAAGAGCGGGCAGCCCGGCGCTCACAGACCTCAGAGGGCTCACCCAGAAGCAGCTCTGCTGCGAGCACTCAGACTGGAAGCCCAAACTGAAATGGAGCAGAATAGCTCCATGACCCTCCGCAAAACATGGCTAAGGAACAATCAGAGCCTGTATGGAATGCAGCCATAAAAAGGAACACATGTGAGTTTGTTCTAATAAAGGGGAGGGAAGTCAGTCAAAGAGAGAAAAACATGGAATCTAGAAGGATGGTACTGACGAGTCTGTTCACAGAGCAGCAATGGAGGTGCAGACATAGAGAACAGACTTACAGACGGGGTGGGGAACAAGAGGGAGAGGGTGAGATGAATGGAGAGAGCAGCATGGATGCAGGTACACCAACCTTTGTAAATAGACAACCAATGGGAATTTGCTGTATGATTCAGGGAACTCAAACTGGGCTCAGTAGTAACCTAGAGAGGTGGGAATGCGTGCGAGGTGGGAGGGAGATTCCAGAGCAAGAGGACATAGGTACACCTATGGTCAATTCATGTGGATGGATGACAAATCAAACCAATATTGTAAAGCAATGATCAATCAACTAAAAAGAAATAACTGTTTAAAAAAATATGAACATACACACAAACTTTGCAACAAGGTAACTCCATTTTAAAAACTATTGAAATTTTAGAAAACTACAAACGTTCTACATGACCTTCGGTCTGGTGATCAGGTCTAACATACACAAAACAAGCCAACTTACCCAATTATGAATACAAATGAGTTAACACATTGCCTTTTATCATTTCATACATTTACCCTGTGGAGGACCTTACTCGAGAGAACCAAAAGAAACTGCTAAATGAACCACGGACCACCCACCCTGGCCAGGCAACAGAGAAAAGAAAACACTTGCAGGAGTCATCTCACAACAGGAGGTCCTGGGAAAGGAACAAGGAACGAACAAGCTACCACCAACCAGAATTCTGGAGAGGTCAGGAGATGGGAGGCTCCAGTTCAGAGGTCCTACCAACCTCCCAGGATGCACTTCGCTGGAATCCATCTCGGCTGAGTGATGCGTGTGCCCCCAAGAAGGATCCCAATTCAGAATGCCTGGCAAGAGACAAACCAGAAATGAACCCGATGACCATAAAACCTGAGAGTGCGAGCCACGTGACAGAGTGGTTCTCTCCGTTTCCCTCACCCTCCTGCCCTCCACCCCGGCAGCCCTTCCCAATGAAGCCTCTCGCTTGGACAGCACTCCTCTCCTCAGACAACTCATTGCCCAGTGTCAGACAAGAACTCACTCTCAAGCCCTGGAAGGGAACCCCCTTCCTTCATCAAAAGCAATATCCAGGAGAAAAGAGCTTCCAAACGCTATCTTGCAGAGAAGGAAATCAGACAAGGCAATGGCAGCCCGCTCCAGTACCATTGCCTGGAGAATCCCACGGACAGAGGAGCCTGGTAGGCTGCAACCCCGGGTCACTAAGAGTCGGACACGACTTCACTGAGTGACTTCACTTTCACTTTTCACTTTCATGTACTGGAGGAGGACATGGCAACCCACTCCAGTGTTCTTGCCTGGAGAATCCCAGGGACAGAGGAGCCTGGTAGGCTGCTGTCTATGGGGTCGCGCAGAGTCAGGCACGACTGAAGCGACGTGGCAGCAGCAGCAGAGAAGGAAATGGCACCACCTGCAGTACTCTGGTCTCAGAAATCCTAGGGACAGAGGAGCTTGGTGGGCTACAGTCCAAAAGCAGGGCATTTCTGACGGGAGGAAACAGTCCCAGGGAAGCTGAGCTGCTCACCAAAGGCCCCAGAGCTTTGGATAGCACACCAGAGCTGTGGCTGAGGATTCCCAGCTGCCATGCCTCTTGATCCTGGCCTCTTTCACTAGATACGTGTGTGGAAAACTAGAATCTCAAATATGCCCTGGTGGTTCCATAGTCAAGAATCCACCTGCCAGTGCTGGAGATGCATGTGCGATCCCTAGGATGGGAAGATGCCACATCCTATGGAGCCCGTGTGCCACAACTGCCGAGCCTGTGCTCTAGATCCTGGAAGCCACGATG
The DNA here is from genome assembly GCF_001704415.2 of Capra hircus. NCBI lineage: Eukaryota > Metazoa > Chordata > Mammalia > Artiodactyla > Bovidae > Capra > Capra hircus. The sequence continues at coordinate 3,224 of NW_017214087.1, forward strand.
CCCGAGTTCACATGCCGCAGCCACTGAAGCCCCGTGAGCCTGTGCCCCTCAACAAGAGGACACACTGCAGTGAGAAGCCTGCAAACCACTCGTTATGGCCCATGCTCACCAAAACTAGAGAAAAGCCCACACACAAAGATGCAACACAGCCAACAATCAATAAAACTCTTTTCCTAAAAAAAATGCACATCTGACAAAGAAACTGTACTCGAATTGTCCAAGAACACTAGAGCAAACAAGCCCATTCATAATTGGTAACGACTGAAATAGACACCTGGCCACTGAGGTATACTGATAGTAAACTATCATACAAAAACATACTCAAGATACTGGTGCGATGCACGCAGAGCCCCCTTTGAAAGACAATCTGACAGTTTTTTTTTTTCAGTAACCACGTGGGACAAGCACTGAATTCTGTGTATGACAAGCGGTGGAAGCCAGGTATCTTACCATTGGAAGGCAAAGTTCCAGATAAACAAAAGGAAACGTTACAATGTCCATGTCGTGGTGGATCAGGTTGGAGACATCATCACAAATTACCTTTAACTGAATATGTTCAAAGGTGAGCTGAATACATGGAGATATATCTCCATGTATTGTCAGCTGAGCATATTGAGCTCCTACATGTATGTTTTAAATATCATTCTCTAATAAAAGGGAACAGGAAACATCTCCGATGGCCTGGGGTAAAGAAGCTGCCTACCGATGCAGGGAACACGGGTTCAATTCCTGTGTAGAAGATTCCACACGCCCAGGGGCAATGAAGCCCTTGAACAACTCTTGACGTTTGCATGCTCCAGAGCCCAAGTTCTGCACACAGAGAAAGCACTGCAATGAGAAGCCATGGCACAGCAAACTAGAAGGTAGCCTCTGCTCACTACAACTAGACAAAGGAGCAATAAAGACCCAGCACCAGTCAAAAATAATGTCATGTTAAAAAAAGGACAGTTCTTTGAAGAAATGACTGAGACTAGGGGTGCAGACTGTAAATATATGAGCCAGGGTCATCTTCAATTATGAGAAATTAAAGAAACTAAAGACAACTATCAAGCTGTCCAAACGGATACAAATGAATGACGACACAGTGTTATCTGTATACACCAGCAAATAACAATCTGAAAGGGAATTGAAACAAACAATTCCCCTTCAATCACGTCAACATTAATAAAAGACTTTGCTATGGATGGAATGAGGATGACAAGACTGGCACACTGGAAATGATACATGATTGCTGAAAATACCCTCAAAGCCATGGACAGAGACTCCATAGCGATGACAAGACTTCAGTTGGCAATACCGTGGAATGCATCTGCCATCTGAAATGAAGATTCAATATGAATTACAAAAGGCTGAAAGGTGGCTGCTAAACCACAAAAGATGCCAGCATTCTTGGCCTCCAGAGGAGAATTCAATCCAGGGCAAGTGACGAAGCTTGATGGCTCAGAGGTTTTCTGTGAAAAAGTTTGATTCAAGTAGAAAAGAGATCGAGAGAGCTGCTGACGTAGACATTCAAAGGGGGAAGAAAGAGTACCCCCTGCTAGTCTTTAGCCAGATGTTATACAGCCACTAGCAGTCTGCTAAGAAGGAAAGACAATGTCTCAGAGAATGGCACCAGGCCCCTCACCCACCAGCATGCATTGAGATCACATTGGCAGCAGATGAGTCATCCCAGGCCAGAAAATGATGGACATGAATCTTGAAGAAAGGCAGATTTCCAAGCAAATATATAGTTTCATTCACAGAGGTTAAGAGAACCAGGTATGAGTAAGACAAACGGTTTGTCGAGTCGTTTCTGAGCCCTTAGGGGGGAACTGACCTGAAGACATTAACATACCTTAAGACAAACATTTCCATAAGAACAATGCATTGCTTAGTTCAAGGTTTGAGAAAAGTTAAATTCAGGTGGAGCCAGGAGTTGTCATGGCAACACAGAATTTTCAGAGAAACCTTCTTTTACATTTGTATCAAGATGGAGAAAAAAAAAACCGCAGCCCTCTTTTGGTCTCCTCCTGCCTCTTAAGAGAGAGAAAAAAACGTCTGACACTTGCAGTTTATTTTCTCTGTCTGGAGACCCCTGGCCTTCCTGCCTGTTATCCTCTTCCAGGCCTGTAGGAAGCAATACACTCGGCTGCTTGGAAAAGCGCGCGGGTCTGAGCTGGTATGCAAAGGGGTGAAGCGGTAAAAACCCTCGGCCCCAAAGGCGAGGCTTTTCTGCGATCGCCATTTCAGTCGGCTCCGAGACTGCAAACAAAAGGGCAGAAGACATGGTTCCCTGCCTCCGCGAGTCCGAGTTCCCTTACCTGTGGTCCACAGCCCTGCGCTCTGCTCGCTGGATGCCAATCGACGGGGACCCAGGAGCCCACGAAACGAGCAGTCCCAGCTGCAATGGCGAGCCCTGAGAGCACAACTGGGGACCCCTGGCCCCGAGGCGCCGCCATGTTCACCCCGCCCCAGACCCGCTCCCGTGAGCCGCGCCCCTGACAGCCGCCCAGGCTCGCCCCCCCCCGACGCGCGCACGGTGCGCCCCGCCCCCACGCCCCCTGCCAGGCCAGGCCGCGGGACCGCGACTGCCTCCAGGGGAAACACAAGGACAAGCAGATCCACCCCACCGAGACAACCCAAGCTTTTTCTCAGCTCATCTGTCTATGATTTAGGGATAAGAAGCAAAGATGACCTAGGACAGCCATGATATTCTATAGAGCCAGACCCTGGCGCGCAGAGGCTTGAAGAGGGCCCGGAGCGCTGCCTGAAACAGCAAGCCTCTGTAGCATAGCGGTTAGGCAGGCTGGTAAGTCAGGCAGACTAGGGTCTGTAGGTCAGGAGTTCAAGTCCCGGGTTTAACTCTTTCCCTTTTAGGGGGCGGGACCACAAGAGGCGGGGCTTAGACCAGAAAAGTTTCTTTTGATTTTAGAGGTTTATTGTGAAGCTTAGGGTTAGGGTTCGGGCAACCCCCCAACTCGCTCGGGTTCGGGTTCGGGGTTAGGGTTAGAATTCGGGGAACCCCCCTCTTCTTAGAGTTCGGGTTTGGGTTAGGGTTCAGGTCAGGGTCAGGGTTCAGGTTACGGTTAGGGCTTAAAGTGAGCGCTAATGGGGCCCATAGTTCTTTATTAGCCTGCCCTGGCGGGCCGAGGCTTGAAAGAGTGCCTGGGAGCAGCATGAAACCCGGGGGGCTTTGTTAGCATAGCGGTTAGGCTGACGGCCGAGTAAACATGCAATCTGGCTTTGTGGGTCAGAAGTTCCAGTCCGGGCTTGCCTTTTTTGCTTTGAGCGGATGGGGGACCGCAAGGGGGGCGGGCTTAGGCCAGAAAAGTTTCTTTTCTTTTAGAGTTTTATTGTTAGGGTTAGGGTTAGGGTTAGGGTGCCGGCATCCCCTCAACTTGTTAGGGTTCAGGTTCAGAGTTCGGGTTACGGGAATCCCCTCCCTTCTTAGGATTCGGGTTCGGGTTAGGGTTCAGGGTTCGGGTTTGGGGTTTGGAGTTCAGGGTTGGTTCCGGGTTCGCGCGTTCTCGTTTGGGGTTTTGGGGTTTCCGATTAGGGGTTCAAGGTTCAGCTTAGGGGTTTGGGGTTGGGATCAGGTTATGGGTTCTCGGTTCAGATTAGGGGTTTGCAGTTGGGGTTTGGGGTTTGAGGATCGGGTTAAGGGTTTGGGGTTTGGGGCTCGCGGTTTGAGTTTGGGGCTTGGGTTTGGGGTTTGGGATCAGGTTAGGGGTTCTCGGATTGGTTTAGAGGTTCGCAGTTGGGGTTTGGGGTTTGAGTTAGGGGGGTTTGGGGTTGAGGTTCACGGTTGGGGTTGGGGATTTGGGTTCGGTTAGGGTTTGGTTCGCGGTTTGGGTTTGCGGTTTGTTAGGGGTTCGGGTTAGGATTTCGGGGTTTGGTTCGGGTAGGGATTCTCGGTTCGGTTAGGGTTGGCAGTTTAGGGTTAAGGGCTTAGGGGTTTGGGGTTTGGAGTTGGGATTTGGGTGAGGGGTTCGCGGTTGGGGTTCCAGTTATGGGTTTGGGGTTTGGGTTGAGGGTTGGGGGTTTGGGGATTAGGGGTTCGGTTTCTGGGTTGACGGTTTGGGTTTAGGGATTAGGGGTTTAGGATTTGGGTTTGGGGTTTGGGGATTCGGTTTGAGGTTCCGATTAGGGGTTGAGTATGTGAGGTTTGTGGTTCGGGGGTCGAGATTTGAGGTTTGGGGTTTGGGGTTCAGGGGATTGGGTTCATGGTTTGGGGGTTGGGGGTGTGAGGTGCAGTTTCGAGTTTTGCTGTTCGGGTTAGGAATTAGGGGTTGGCAGTTCGGGGTTCGGCTTAGAGGTTTGGGCGTGTGCGTTTTGGATTTGAGCGTTTGGGGTTCCGCGGTTGGGGTTTGGGCGTCGGGTTAGCAGTTTGGAGTTTGGGTTTGGGGGTTGGGGGTTTCGGGGTTTAGGGTTCGTTTGTGGTGTTGCGGTTTGGCGATTGGGTTTGGGATTTGGGGGTTCAGGTTAGGGGTTTGCGATTCGCGTTACGGGTTTGGGGTTCGGGTTCGGGTGTGGGGTGGGTACAGGTTAGGGGTTTGGGTCAGGGTTTGGGTTCGGTTTGTGGTTTGGGTTTGGGGTTTGGGTTCGGCTAGTGGTTTGGGGTTCGGGTTGGGTTCTGGATTGGGTTCGGAGTTATGGATTCCGGGTTTGGGCTACGTGTTTCAGGATTTGCGGTTCGGGGCTTGAGGGTCGGGTTTGGGTTTGGGGTTTAGGGCTCGGGTTAGGGGTTTGGGTTAGGGTTAGGGGTTCACGGTACGGGTTAGGTGTTTGGGCGTTTCGGAGTTTGGGATTGGGTTAGGGTTTGAGTTCGGGTAAGGGGTTTGGAGTTCCCTGTCAGGGTTTGGGGTTTGCGGTTGCGATAGGGGTTCAGATTCAGGATATGGGTTTTGGGGTTGGGTACCATGTGGTTTTTCCTTCTAGCCCTCCTTGCAGGAGCTAGGTGCGCCTTACGGCAGAGCTCTGGCTCTGCTCAGAGCCCCGATCTTGCAGAGCGAGGCTGCTCTTTTGGCTTTTAGGTCCCTCCCTAGGAAGGAGCAGGCTGTGTGAGGCTGGGAGACGCCACTGGCGCCTTCCTGGCTTCAGCTTCCCCTGCCTTGCCTTTGTAGGTCCAAGCGTCCTTGAGAGGGCTCAGGGGTGGTGTTGCACACTTCCAGTGAGAGTTCTGTAGGAGGGATCGAAAGGCAACAGCAGGGCTCCTTCAGCGGTTGCTGGCCCCAGACTGCACACGGGAGAGCACCAGGTCCAAGGCCCCTGCTGGGTTTGCAGCCCCGAACACCAGAGGCTGACTCCGTGGGTGCCTAGAAAGTGTGTGACAGACGTAGGTTCCCGCACTCTCCTCCCAGCAGAGACATGTGCAGGTGGTTGGGGCCTGATCCTGCGTGTCTGGGTTCCCGCCCACAGCCTCAACTCAGGGAAGCAGCCCTGAGGCAAGACCTGCTGGAGGAGCCCTGCGCGCCCGCCTGATAGGCGAGAGCACAGCCAGCAGTGTAGCGAGCCTCCTCGGGAGAAGAGGAGGCAGCCGAGCCCAGTCAAGAGGAAAGCCCTGCTTGCACGGAGCTAAGTGGGCCTCCAGTACGGCAGAGCTCTAGCTCTGCTCAGAGCCCCGATCTGGCAGAGTTTCTGGCGCGAGGCTGCTCGGCCGGGGCTCGCCTTGCCCAGACTTGCCTTGCTTTTAGGCTCCCTCCCCAGGAAGGAGCTGTCTGAGCGAGCCTGGGAGACGCCACTGGTGCCTTCCTTGCCTCAGCTCCAATCCTGCCTTGCCTTTGCACATAGGTGCCAGGCGTCGTTGGGAGGGCTTAGGGGGTGGTGGGTTGCACACTGCCAAGGGCTTCAGCAGTGAGAGCTTCTGTCAGAGGGAAGGAAGGGCAACTGCAGGGCTCCTCCAGCGGTTTCTAGGCCGCCTAGAATCAGCGCCGCACCGAGAGCACCAGGCTCCCAGGGCCCCTGGCTGGGGTTTTCAGCCCCGCACACACGGAGGCTGATTCCTTGGGTGCCCAGAAAGTGTATGACAGACGTAGGTTCCCTAGCACTCTCCTCCCCAGCAGAGACATGTGCAGGTGTTTGGGGCCTGATCCTGCGTGTCTGGGTTCCTGCCCACAGCCCCAACTCAGGGGAAGCAGCCCCTGAGGCAAGACCTGCTGGAGGAGCCCTGCGCCCCCGCCTGATAGGCGAGTGCACAGCCAGCAGGGAAGCGAGCCTCCTCGGGGAAGAGGAGGCAGCCCAGCCCCGTCAAGTTGAAAGCCCTGCTTGCACGGAGCTAAGTGCGCCTCCAGTACGGCAGAGCTCTAGCTCTGCTCAGAGCCCCGATCTGGCAGAGTTCCTGGCGCGAGGCTGCTCTGCCGGGGGCTAGCCTTGCCCAGACTTGCCTTGCTTTTAGGCTGCCTCTCCAGGAAGGAGCAGGCAGCAGGAGCCTGGGAGTCGCCACTGGCGCCTTTCTTGCCTCAGCTCCAATCCTGCCTTGCCTTTGCACTTAGGTCCCAGTCCTCCTTAAGGAGAGCTTAGGGGCTGGTGGGTTGCACACTGCCAAGGGCTCCAGCAGTGAGAATTCTGTCAGAGGGAAGGGAAGGGCAACTGCAGGGCTCCTCCAGCGGTTGCTTGGCCGCCCAGATTCAGCGCCACACGGAGAGCACCAGGCTCCCAGGTCCCCTGGCTGGGGTTTTCAGCCCCGCACACACGGAGGCTGATTCCTTGGGTGCCCAGAAAGTGTATGACAGACGTAGGTTCCCTAGCACTCTCCTCCCCAGCAGAGACATGTGCAGGTGTTTGGGGCCTGATCCTGCGTGTCTGGGTTCCTGCCCACAGCCCCAACTCAGGGGAAGCAGCCCCTGAGGCAAGACCTGCTGGAGGAGCCCTGCGCCCCCGCCGATAGGCGAGTGCACAGCCAGCAGGGAAGCGAGCCTCCTCGGGGGAAGAGGAGGCAGCAAGTCCCCGTCAAGCTGAAATCCCTGCTTACACGAAGCTAAGTGCGACTCCAGTACGGCAGATCTCTAGCTCTGTTCAGAGGCCCGATCTGGCAGAGTTCCTGGCACCAAGATGCTCTGCCATAGGCGAGCCTTGCGCAGACTTGCCTTGCTTTAAGGCTCCCTCCCCAGGAAGGAGCAGGCTGTGTGAGGCTCGGAAACGCCACTGGCGCCTTCCTGGCTTCAGCTCTACCCCTGCCTTGCCTTTGCACTTAGGTCCCAAGCGTCCTTGAGGAGGGCTTAGGGGCTGGTGGGTTGCACACTGCCAAGGGCTCCAGCAGTGAAAGCTCTGTCAGAGGGAAGCGAAGGGCAACAGCAGGGCTCCTTCAGCGGTTCCTTGGCCGCCCAGACAAAGCTCCGCACGGAGAGCACCAGGTTCCAAGGGCCCTGGCTGGGTTTTGCATCCCCACACTCCCAGAGGCTGACTCCGTGGGTGCCTAGAAAGTGTGTGAGAGACGTAGGTTCCCTAGCACTCTCCTCCCCAGCAGAGACATGTGCAGGTGGTTGGGGCCTTATCCTGCCGTGTCTGGGTTCCGCCCACAGCCTCAACTCAGGGGAAGCAGCCCCTGAGGCAAGACCTGCTGGAGGAGCCCTGCGCGCCCGCCTGATAGGCGAGAGCACAGCCAGCAGTGTAGCGAGCCTCCTCGGGAGAAGAGGAGGCAGCCGAGCCCAGTCAAGAGGAAAGCCCTGCTTGCACGGAGCTAAGTGGGCCTCCAGTACGGCAGAGCTCTAGCTCTGCTCAGAGCTCCGATCTGGCAGAGTTTCTGGCGCGAGGCTGCTCGGCCGGGGGCTCGCCTTGCCCAGACTTGCCTTGCTTTTAGGCTCCCTCCCCAGGAAGGAGCTGTCTGAGCGAGCCTGGGAGACGCCACTGGTGCCTTCCTTGCCTCAGCTCCAATCCTGCCTTGCCTTTGCACATAGGTGCCAGGCGTGGTTGGGGAGGGCTTAGGGGGTGGTGGGTTGCACACTGCCAAGGGCTTCAGCAGTGAGAGCTCTGTCAGAGGGAAGGGAAGGGCAACTGCAGGGCTCCTCCAGCGGTTTCTAGGCCGCCTAGAATCAGCGCCGCACCGAGAGCACCAGGCTCCCAGGGCCCCTGGCTGGGGTTTTCAGCCCCGCACACACGGAGGCTGATTCCTTGGGTGCCCAGAAAGTGTATGACAGACGTAGGTTCCCTAGCACTCTCCTCCCCAGCAGAGACATGTGCAGGTGGTTGGGGCCTGATCCTGCGTGTCTGGGTTCCTGCCCACAGCCCCAACTCAGGGGAAGCAGCCCCTGAGGCAAGACCTGCTGGAGGAGCCCTGCGCCCCCGCCTGATAGGCGAGTGCACAGCCAGCAGGGAAGCGAGCCTCCTCGGGGGAAGAGGAGGCAGCAAGTCCCCGTCAAGCTGAAATCCCTGCTTCCACGAAGCTAAGTGCGACTCCAGTACGGCAGATCTCTAGCTCTGTTCAGAGGCCCGATCTGGCAGAGTTCCTGGCACCGAGATGCTCTGCCATAGGCGAGCCTTGCGCAGACTTGCCTTGCTTTAAGGCTCCCTCCCCAGGAAGGAGCAGGCTGTGTGAGGCTCGGAAACGCCACTGGCGCCTTCCTGGCTTCAGCTCTACCCCTGCCTTGCCTTTGCACTTAGGTCCCAAGCGTCCTTGAGGAGGGCTTAGGGGCTGGTGGGTTGCACACTGCCAAGGGCTCCAGCAGTGAAAGCTCTGTCAGAGGGAAGCGAAGGGCAACAGCAGGGCTCCTTCAGCGGTTCCTTGGCCGCCCAGACAAAGCTCCGCACGGAGAGCACCAGGTTCCAAGGGCCCCTGGCTGGGTTTTGCATCCCCACACTCCCAGAGGCTGACTCCGTGGGTGCCTAGAAAGTGTGTGAGAGACGTAGGTTCCCTAGCACTCTCCTCCCCAGCAGAGACATGTGCAGGTGGTTGGGGCCTTATCCTGCGTGTCTGGGTTCCTGCCCACAGCCTCAACTCAGGGGAAGCAGCCCCTGAGGCAAGACCTGCTGGAGGAGCCCTGCGCGCCCGCCTGATAGGCGAGAGCACAGCCAGCAGTGTAGCGAGCCTCCTCGGGAGAAGAGGAGGCAGCCGAGCCCGTCAAGAGGAAAGCCCTGCTTGCACGGAGCTAAGTGGGCCTCCAGTACGGCAGAGCTCTAGCTCTGCTCAGAGCCCGATCTGGCAGAGTTTCTGGCGCGAGCTGCTCGGCCGGGGCTGCCTTGCCCAGACTTGCCTTGCTTTTAGGCTCCCTCCCCAGGAAGGAGCTGTCTGAGCGAGCCTGGGAGACGCCACTGGTGCCTTCCTTGCCTCAGCTCAATCCTGCCTTGCCTTTGCACTAGGTGCCAGCGTCGTTGGGAGGGCTTAGGGGTGGTGGGTTGCACACTGCCAAGGGCTCAGCAGTGAGAGCTCTGTCAGAGGGAAGGGAAGGGCAACTGCAGGGCTCCTCCAGCGGTTCTTGGCCGCCTAGATCAGCGCCGCACGAGAGCACCAGGCTCCAGGGCCCCTGGCTGGGTTTTCAGCCCCGCACACCGGAGGCTGATTCCTTGGGTGCCAGAAAGTGTATGACAGACGTAGGTTCCCTAGCACTCTCCTCCCCAGCAGAGACATGTGCAGGTGGTTGGGGCCTTATCCTGCGTGTCTGGGTTCCGCCCACAGCCCAACTCAGGGAAGCAGCCCCTGAGGCAAGACCTGCTGGAGGAGCCCTGCGCCCGCCTGATAGGCGAGAGCACAGCCAGCAGTGTAGCGAGCCTCCTCGGAGAAGAGGAGGCAGCGAGCCCAGTCAAGAGGAAAGCCCTGCTTGCACGGAGCTAAGTGCGCCTCCAGTACGGCAGAGCTCTAGCTCTGCTCAGAGCCCCGATCTGGCAGAGTTCTGGCGCCGAGGCTGCTCGGCCGGGGGCTCGCCCTTGCCCAGACTTGCCTTGCTTTTAGGCTGCCCTCCCAGGAAGGAGCTGTCTGAGCGGAGCCTGGGAGATCGCCACTGGTGCCTTCCTTGCCTCAGCTCCAATCCTGCCTTGCCTTTGCACATAGGTGCCAGTCGCTCCGTTGGAGGAGGCTTAGGGGCTGGTGGGTTGCACACTGCCAAGGGCTCCAGCAGTGAGAAGCTCTGTCAGAGGGAAGGGAAGGCAACTGCAGGGCTCCTCCAGCGGTTTCTAGGCCGCCTAGAATCAGCGCCGCACCGAGAGCACCAGGCTCCCAGGGCCCCTGGCTGGGTTTTCAGCCCCGCACACACGGAGGCTGATTCCTTGGGTGCCCAGAAAGTGTATGACAGACGTAGGTTCCCTAGCACTCTCCTCCCCAGCAGAGACATGTGCAGGTGGTTGGGGCCTGATCCTGCGTGTCTGGGTTCCTGCCCACAGCCCAACTCAGGGGAAGCAGCCCCTGAGGCAAGACCTGCTGGAGGAGCCCTGCGCCCCGCCTGATAGGCGAGTGCACAGCCAGCAGGGAAGCGAGCCTCCTCGGGGGAAGAGGAGGCAGCCCAGCCCCGTCAAGTTGAAAGCCCTGCTTGCACGGAGCTAAGTGCGCCTCCAGTACGGCAGAGCTCTAGCTCTGCTCAGAGCCCCGATCTGGCAGAGTTCCTGGCGCGAGGCTGCTCTGCCGGGGGCTAGCCTTGCCCAGACTTGCCTTGCTTTTAGGCTGCCTCTCCAGGAAGGAGCAGGCAGCAGGAGCCTGGGAGTCGCCACTGGCGCCTTTCTTGCCTCAGCTCCAATCCTGCCTTGCCTTTGCACTTAGGTCCCAGTCCTCCTTAAGGAGAGCTTAGGGGCTGGTGGGTTGCACACTGCCAAGGCTCCAGCAGTGAGAATTCTGTCAGAGGGAAGGGAAGGGCAACTGCAGGGCTCCTCCAGCGGTTGCTTGGCCGCCCAGATTCAGCGCCACACGGAGAGCACCAGGCTCCCAGGCCCCTGGCTGGGTTTTCAGCCCCGCACACACGGAGGCTGATTCCTTGGGTGCCCAGAAAGTGTATGACAGACGTAGGTTCCCTAGCACTCTCCTCCCAGCAGAGACATGTGCAGGTGTTGGGCCTGATCCTGCGTGTCTGGGTTCCTGCCCACAGCCCCAACTCAGGGGAAGCAGCCCCTGAGCAAGACCTGCTGGAGGAGCCCTGCGCCCCCGCCTGATAGGCGAGTGCACAGCCAGCAGGGAAGCGAGCCTCCTCGGGGGAAGAGGAGCAGCAAGTCCCCGTCAAGCTGAAATCCCTGCTTACACGAAGCTAAGTGCGACTCCAGTACGGCAGATCTCTAGCTCTGTTCAGAGGCCCGATCTGGCAGAGTTCCTGCACCAAGATGCTCTGCATAGGCGAGCCTTGCGCAGACTTGCCTTGCTTTAAGGCTCCCTCCCAGGAAGGAGCAGGCTGTGTGAGGCTCGGAAACGCCACTGGCGCCTTCCTGGCTTCAGCTCTACCCCTGCCTTGCCTTTGCACTTAGGTCCCAGCGTCCTTGAGGAGGGCTTAGGGGCTGGTGGGTTGCACACTGCCAAGGGCTCCAGCAGTGAAAGCTCTGTCAGAGGGAAGCGAAGGGCAACAGCAGGCTCCTTCAGCGGTTCCTGGCCGCCCAGACAAAGCTCCGCACGGAGAGCCACCAGGTTCCAAGGGCCCCTGGCTGGGTTTTGCATCCCCACACTCCCAGAGGCTGACTCCGTGGGTGCCTAGAAAGTGTGTGAGAGACGTAGGTTCCCTAGCACTCTCCTCCCCAGCAGAGACATGTGCAGGTGGTTGGGCCTATCCTGCGTGTCTGGGCTTCCCGCCCACAGCCTCAACTCAGGGGAAGCAGCCCCTGAGCAAGACCTGCTGGAGGAGCCCTGCGCGCCCCGCCTGATAGGCGAGAGCACAGCCAGCAGTCCTAGCG
>NW_017214088.1:0-14996 GCF_001704415.2 Capra hircus
AAAGGCCAGTCCCGGTGGCTCGGTTCCTCAGTCCTGAAATGGATCTTGGGTACTTCGAGTCTCCCAGGGAGTCAGCATGCGCTTTCCTTCCTCGAGCTGTAGCAGCAGTGTCACGCTTCCCTTCGCGTGGATCAAGGGATCTGTGGCTTTCCCTCGAGGCTTTCCCACGAGGCTTTCCCACAGGGCTGTCCCACGTGCCACCGTGGTGTGAGTCGATCCTCGGCTTGAAAGTCGAGGCAGTGCAGGGAAAACAGGTTTCCCTGGAATGGACTGAGACATCTGGGGGACTCTGGGAATGGTGGCACGACCCTGGAGTTCCTCTCGCCTTTCCTGTGGAGAGCGCCTCCTCTTGAGATGCGACGGGAACGCCGGGAATTCTTTCCCGACCACGCAGGGAAAGGATCCCTCCTCTCGAGCTAGGAGGCGGAAACGGGGCTCCTCTGGATGTGGGCGGGACTCTCGTGCTTCCTCTCGAGTGGAGACGGTATGTCGGGGAACTTCTTGAGTTGCAGCAAGGGTGTGAAGGACCCTTTGGAAGTTCCAGAGTTAGGTGTGATTAGCCTCGAGACGCCTCAGCGGAAATGGGCCTCATCTCGCCTGGAGGGAGAACCTCCTGGATTTTCTCGAGTTGCGGCAGGTGCTCTCGACTTACGACGGGGACCTCAGGGACCCGCTCTGGTGGCCTCAGGAAAGGCCAGTCCCCATGCGAGTTGCTCGGGGGCCTCTCGGGATTCCTCTCCCGTCGATGCCGGGGCCTAAGACCTTGTGTGGAGTCAGTGCCGGAACCTGAGGATTCCTCTCCAGTGCTGACATGGATCTTGGGGTACTTCTGGAGTCTCCCCAGGGGAGTCAGTCCTCGTCTCGAGTGGGGGCATGCACGTGCGCTTTCCTCCCGAGTAGCAGCAGTGTCACGCTTCCCTTCGCGTGGATCAAGGGATCAGTGCTTTCCCTCGAGGCTTTCCCACGAGGCTTTCCCACAGGGCTGTCCCACGTGCCACCGTGGTGTGAGTCGATCCTCGGCTTGAAAGTCGAGGCAGTGCAGGGAAAACAGGTTCCCTGGAATGGACTGAGACATCTGGGGGACTCTGGAATGGTGGCACGACCCTGGAGTTCCTCTCGCCTTTCCTGGAGAGCGCCTCCTCTTGAGATGCGACGGAACGCCGGAATTCTTTCCCGACCACGCAGGGAAAGGATCCCTCCTCTCGAGCTAGAGGCGGAAACGGGCTCCTCTGGATGTGGGCGGGACTCTCGTGCTTCCTCTCGAGTGGAGACGGGTATGTCGGGGAACTTCTTGAGTTGCAGCAAGGGTGTGAAGGACCCTTTGAAGTTCCAGAGTTAGGTGTGATTAGCCTCGAGACGCCTCAGCGGAAATGGGCCTCATCTCGCCTGGAGGGGAGAACCTCCTGGATTTTCTCGAGTTGCGGCAGGTGCTCTCGACTTACGACGGGGACCTCAGGGACCCGCTCTGGTGGCCTCAGGAAAGGCCAGTCCCCATGCGAGTCTCCGGGCCTCTCGGGATTCCTCTCCCGTCGATGCGGGGCCTAAGACCTTGTGTGGAGTCGTGCCGGAACCTGAGGATTCCTCTCCAGTGCTGACATGGATCTTGGGTACTTCTGGAGTCTCCCCAGGGGAGTCAGTCCTCGTCTCGAGTGGGGGCATGCACGTGCGCTTTCCTCCCGAGCTGTAGCAGCAGTGTCACGCTTCCCGTCGCGTGGATCAAGGGATCTGTGGCTTTCCCTCGAGGCTTTCCACGAGGCTTTCCCACAGGGCTGTCCCACGTGCCACCGTGGTGTGAGTCGATCCTCGGCTTGAAAGTCGAGGCAGTGCAGGGAAAACAGGTTTCCCTGGAATGGACTGAGACATCTGGGGACTCTGGGAATGGTGGCACGACCCGGGAGTTCCTCTCGCCTTTCCTGTGGAGAGCGCCTCCTCTTGAGATGCGACGGGAACGCCGGGAATTCTTTCCCGACCACGCAGGGAAAGGATCCCTCCTCTCGAGCTATGAGGCGGAAACGGGGCTCCTCTGGAGGGGCGGGACCCTCGTGCTTCCTCTCGGAGTGGAGACGGGTATGTCGGGGAACTTCTTGAGTTGCAGCAAGGGTGTGAAGGACTCTTTGGAAGTTCCAGAGTTAGGTGTGATTAGCCTCGAGACGACCTCAGAGGAAAATGGGTCCTCAACTCGCCTGGAGGGGAGAACCTCCTGGATTTTCTCGAGTTGCGGCAGGTGCTCTCGACTTACGACGGGGACCTCAGGGACCCGCTCTGGTGGCCTCAGGAAATGCCAGTCCCCATGCGAGTTACTCGGGGCCTCTGGGATTCCTCTACCGTCGATGCGGGCCCTAAGACCTTGGTGGATTCGGTGCCGGAACTGAGGATTCCTCTCCAGTGCTGACATGATCTGGGGTACTTCTGGAGTCTCCCAGGGGAGTCAGTCCTCGTCTCAAGTGGGGCATGCACGTACGCTTTCCTCCCGAGCTGTAGCAGCAGTGTCCCGCTCCTTCGCGTGGATCAAGGGTCAGTGGCTTTCCCAGGCTTTCCCAAGGCTTTCCACAGGCTTCCCACATGGCTGTCCCACGTGCCACCAGTGTTAGTCAATCCTCGGCTTGAAAGTGGAGGCAGTGCAGGGAAAACAGTTTTCCCTGGAATGGACTGAGACATCTGGGGGACTCTGGAATGGTGGCACGACCCTGGAGTTCCTCTCGCCTTTCTGGTGGAGAGCGCCTCCTCTTGAGATTCGACCGGAATGCCGGGAATTCTTTCCCGACCACGCAGGGAAAGGATCCCTCCTACGAGCTAGGAGGCGGAAACGGGGCTCCTCTGGATCTGGGCGGGACTCTCGTGCTTCCTCTCGAGTGGAGCGGGTATGTCGGGGAACTTCTTGAGTTGCAGCAAGGGTGTGAAGTACCCTTTGAAAGTTCCAGAGGTTAGGTATGATTAGCATCCAGACGCCTCAGCGGAAATTGGCCTCATCTCGCTTGGAGGGGAGAACCTCCTGGATTTTCTCGAGGTGCGGCAGGTGCTCTCGACTTACCACGGGGACCTAAGGGACCCGCTCTGGTGGCCTCACGAAATGCCAGTCACCATTCGAGTTGCTCAGGGGCCTCTCGGGATTTCTCTCCCGTCAATGCCGGCGACTACGACCTTGTGTAAATCGGTGCCAGAACCTGAGGATTCCTCTCCAGTGCTGACATGGATCTTGGGGTACTTCTGGAGTCTCCCCAGGGGAGTCAGTCCTCGTCTCGAGTGGGGGCATGCACCTGTGCTTTCCTTCCGAGCGTAGCAGCAGTGTCATGCTTCCCTTCGCGAGGATCAAGGGATCAGTGGCCTTCCCTCGAGGCTTTCCCACGAGGCTTTCCCAGGAGGCTTTCGCACAGGGCTGTCCCACGTGCCACCGTGGTGTGAGTCGATACTCGGCTTGAAAGTCGAGGCAGTGAATGGACTGAGACATCTTGGGCACTCTGGGAATGGTGGCACAAACCTGGATTTCCTCTCGCCTTTCCTGTGCAGAGCGCCTCCTCTTGAGATGCGACGGGAACGCCGGGAATTCTTTCCCGACCACGCAGAAAAAGGATCCCTCCTCCGAACTATGAGGCAGAAACGGGGCTCCTCTGGATGTGGGCGGGACTCTCGTGCTTCCTCTCGAGTGGAGACGAGTATGTCGGGGAACTTCTTGAGGTGCAGCAAGGGTGGGAAGGACCCTTTGGAAGTTCCAGAGGTTAGGTGTGATTAGCCTCGAGACGCCTCAGCGGAAATGGGCCTCATCTCGCCTGGAGGGGAGAACCTCCTGGATTTTCTCGAGTTGCGGCAGGTGCTATCGACTTACGACGGGGACCTCAGGGACCCGCTCTGGTGGCCTCAGGAAAGGCCAGTCCCCATGCGAGTTGCTCGGGGCCTCTCGGATACCTCTCCCGTCGATGCCGGGTCCTAAGACCTTGTGTGGAGTCCGGAACCTGAGGATTCCTCTCCAGTGCTAACATGGATCTGGAGTATTCTGGAGTCTCCCCAGGGGAGTCAGCCCTCGTCTCGAGTGGGGCATGCACGTGCGCTTTCCTCCGAGCTGTAGCAGCAGTGTCACGCTTCCCTTCGCGTGGATCAAGGATCTGTGGCTTTCCACGAGGCTTTCCCACGAGGCTTTCCCACAGGGCTATCCCACGTGCCACCGTGGAGTGTGTCGATCCTCGGCGTGAAAGTCGAGGCAGTGCAGTTAATACAGGTTTCCCTGGAATGGACTGAGACATCTGGGGGACTCTTGGAATGTTGGCCCGACCGTGGAGTTCCTCTCGCCTTTCCTGTAGAGAGCGTCTCATCTTGAGATGCGCTGGGAACGCTGGAAATTCTTTACAGACCAAGCAGGGAAACGATCCGTCATCTCGAGCTAAGTGGTGGAAACGGGGCTTTTGGATGTGGGCGGGACCCTCGTGCTTCCTCTCGGGTGGAGACGGGTATGTCGGGGAAATTTTTGAGTTGCAACAAGGATGTGAAGGACCCTTTGGAAGTTCAGAGTTTAGGTGTGATTAGCCTCAAGACGCCTCAGTGGGAATGGGCCTCATCTCTCCTGGAGGGAGGACCTCCTTGATTTTCTCGAGACGCGGCAGTTGTTCTCGACCTACGACCGGGACCTCAGGGACCCGCTCTGGTGCCTTCAGGAAAGGCCAGACACCGTGCGAGTTGCTAGGGGCCTCTCGGGTTTACTCTCCCGTCGATGCCGGGGCCTAAAACCTTGTGTGGAGTCCGGGCCTGAACCTGAGGATTCTTCTCCAGTGCTGACATGGATCCTGGGGTACTTCTGGAGTCTCCCCAAGGGAATCAGTCCTCTTCTTTAGTGGGGCTATTCACGTGTGCTTTCCTCCCGAGCTGTAACAGCAGTGTCATGCTTCCCGTCCCGTGGATCAAGGGATCTGTGGCTTTTTCTCGAGGCTTTCCCACGAGGCTTTCCCAAGATGCTTTCCCACAGGGCTGTTCCTCGTGCCATTGTGGTGGGAGTAGATCCTCTGCGTCAAACTCGAGGCAGTGTAGGGAAAACAAATTCGTGGGAAAGCCTCGAGGGAAAGCCACAGATAACGTGATTCACGTGACAGGAAGCATGACACTGCTGCTACAGCTCGGGAGGAAAGCGATTGTGCATGCCCCATCTCGAGCCGAGGACTGACTCCCCTGTGGAGACTCCAGTAGAACCCGAAGTTCCTTGTCAGCACTGGAGAGGAATCCTCAGGTTCAGGCCCGGACTCCACACAAGGTCTTAGACCCCGGCATCGACGGAGAGGAATCCCGAGAGGCCCCCTAGCAACTCCCATGGGGACTGGACTTTCCTGAGGCCACGAGAGCGGGTCCCTGAGGTCCCCGTCGTAAGTTGAGAGCACCTGCCACAACTCGAGAAAATTCAGGAGGTTCTGCCCTCCAGGCGAGATGAGGCCCATTTCCGCTGAGGCGTCTCGAGGCTAATCACACTTAAGCTCTGGAACTTCCAAAGGGTCCTTCACACCCTAGCTGAAACACAAGAAGTTCCCCGACATACCCGTCTCCACTCGAGAGGAAGCACGAGGGTCATCAAACATCCAGAGGAGCTCCGTTTCCGCATGGAGCTCGAGATGACGGATACTTTCCCTACTTGTTCGGGAAAGAATTCCCGGTGTTCCCGACGAATCTCAAGAGGAGGCGCTCTCTACAGAAAGGTGAGAGGAACTCCAGGGTCGTGCCACCATTCCTAGAGTCCCCCAGATGTCTCAGTCCATTCTAGAGGAAACTGTTTTCCCTGTACTGCCTCGACTTTCAAGCCGAGGATCGACTCACACCACGGTTTCACGAGGTACAGCCCTGTGGGAAAGTCTCGAGGGAAAGCCACCGATCCCTTGATCCACGCCGGGAAGTGAGACACTGCTGCTACAGCTCGGGAGGAAAGCGCTCGTGCATGCCCCCACTCGAGCCCAGGACTGACTGCCCTGTGGAGACTCCAGAATTACTCCAAGATCCATGTCAGCACTGGAGAGGAATCCTCAGGTTCTGGCCCCGACTCTACACAAGGACTTAAGCCCCAGCATCGATGGGAGAGGAATCCCGAGAGTCACCCTAGCAACTCGCATGGGGACTGGCCTTTTCTGAGGCCACCAGAGCGGGTCCCGTAGGTGCCCGTCGTAAGTCGAGAGCACCTGCTGCAACTCGAGAAAATCCAGGAGGTTCTCCCCTCCATGTGAGAGGAGGCCCATTTCCGTGGAGGAGTCTCACGGCTAATCACACCTTATCTCTGGCACTTCCAAAGGGTCCTTCACACCCTTGTTGCCACTAAAGAAGTTTCCCGACATACCCGTCTCCACTTGAGAGGAAGCATGAGGGTCCCTCCCAGATCCAGAGCAGCCCCGTTTCAGCCTCGTAGCTCGAGATGAGGGATCCTTTCCTTGCTTCATCGGGAAAGACTTCCCGCCGTTCCCGTCGCATGTCAGGAGGATGCTCCCTCCACAGGAAAGGCAAGAGAAACTCCAGGGTCCTTCCAACATTCCAAGAGTCCCGCAGATGTCTCAGTCCATACCAGAGGAACCTGTTTTCCCTGCTCTGCCTCGACTTTCAGGCCGAGGATCTACTCACACCACTGTGGCACGTGGGACAGCCTTGTGGGAAAGCCTCGTGAGAAAGTCTTGAGGGAAGCCACAAATTCCTTGACTGACGTGACGGGAAGCCTGACACTGCGGCTACCGCGCGGGAGGAAAGCGCACGTGCATGCCCCCACTTCGAGCCGAGGACTGACTTCTCTGGGCAGACTCCAGAAGTACCCCAAGATCCATGTCAGCACTGGAGAGGAATCCTCAGGTTCCGGCTTCAACTCCACACAAGGTCTTAGGCCCCGGCATCGACCTGAGAGGAATCCCGAGTGGCCCCCTAAAACCTTGCAATGTGACTGGCCTTTCCTGAGGCCACCAGAGCGGGTCCCTGACGTCCCCGTCGTAACTCGAGAGCACGTGCCACAAGTCGAGAAAATCCAGGAGGTTCTCCCCTCCAGGCGAGATGAGGCCCATTTCCGCTGAGGCGTTTCGAGGCTAATCACACCTAACCTCTGGAACTTCCAAAGGGTCCTTCACACCCTTGTTGCAACTCAAGAAGTTCCCCGACATACCCGTCTCCACTCGAGAGGAAGCACGAGGTTCCCGCCCACATCCAGAGGAGCCCCGGTTCCGCCTCATAGCTGGAGATTAGGGATCCTTTCCCTACTTTGTCGGGAGAGAATTCCCAGTGTTCCCATCGCATCTCCAGATGAGGCGCTTTCAACAGGAAAGGCGAGAGGAACTCCAGGGTAGTCCCACCATTCCAAGAGTCCCCCAGATGTCTCAGTCCATTCCAGAGGATCCTGTGTTCCCTGCACTGCCTCGACGTTCACGCCGATGATTGACTCACACCGCGGAGGCTCTTGGGACAGCCTTGTGGGAAAGCTTCGTGTGAAAGCCTCGAGGGAAAGCCTCGAGGGAATGCCTCAGATCCCTTGTACCACGCTACAGGAAGTTTGACGCTTCTGCTACAGCTTGGGAGGTAAGCGCACGTGCATGCCCCCAATGAAGACGAAGACTGACTCCCCTTTCGAGACTCCAGAATTACCCCAAGATACATGTCAGCTGTGGACAGGAATCCTCAGGTTCCGGCCCCGACTCCACACAAGGTCTTAGGCTCCGGCATCGACTGGGAAGGACCCCTAGATGCCCCCTAGCAACTCGCCTGGCGACTGGCCTTTCCTGAGTCCACCAGAGCGGATCTCTGTGGACCCCGTCGTAACTCGAGAGCACCTGCCACAGCTCGAAAAAATCCAGGAGATTCTCCCCTCCAGGCGCAATGAGGCCCATTTCCGCTGAGGCATCTCGAGGCAAACCACTCCTAACCTCTGGAACTTCGAAAGAGTCCTTCACACCCTTGCTGCAACTCAAGAAGTTCCCCGACATACCTGTTCCTCTTCACTTTCTGCCATAGTTGTGATGTCATCTGCATATCTAAGTTTATTGATATTTCTCCCAGCAATCTTGATTCCAGCTCACGTATCTTCCATCCCAGCATTTTTCATGATGTACTCTTCATATAAGTTAAATAAACATGGTGACAATATACAGCCTTGACATACTCCTTTTCCTTTTTGGAACCAGTCTGTTGTTCCATGTCTTGTTCTAACTGTTGCTTCCTGACCTGCATACAGGTTTCTCAAGAGACAGGTCAGGTGGTCTGGTATTCCCGTCTCTTTCAGAATATTTCCCAATTTATTGTGATCCACACAGTCAAAGGCTTTGGCATAGTCAATAAAGCAGAAAGATGGTTTTGTTTTCGGGAACTCTCTTGCTTTTTCAATGATCCTTGGATGTTGGCAATTTGATCTCTGGTTTCTCGACATTTTTTATTCATTTATTTATTTATTTTTAATTGTTTAGTTTTTTATTTTTTAAATTTTAAAATCTTTAATTCTTATATGCATTCCCATACATGAACCCCCCTCCCACCTCCCTCCCCATAACATCTCTCTGGATCATCCCCATGCACCTGTCCCAAGCATGATGTATCCTGCGTCAGACATAGACTGGCGATTCAATTCTTACATGATAGTATACATGCTAGCATGCCATTCTCCCAAATCATCCCACCCTCTCCCTCTCCCTCTGAGTCCAAAAGTCCGTTATACACATCTGTGTCTTTTTTTTCCTGTCTTGCATACAGGGTAGTCATTGCCATCTTCCTAAATTCCATATATATGTGTTAGTATACTGTATTGGTGTTTTTCTTCCTGGCTTTCTTCACTCTGTATAATCGGCTCCAGTTTCATCCATCTCATCAGACTGATTCAAATGAATTCTTTTTAACGGCTGAGTAATACTCCATTGTGTATATGTACCACAGCTTTCTTATCCATTCATCTGCTGATGGACATCTAGGTTGTTTCCATGTCCTGGCTATTATAAACAGTGCTGCGATGAACATTGGGGTACATGTGTCTCTTTCAATTCTGGTTTCCTCGGTGTGTATGCCCAGAAGTGGGATTGCTGGGTCATAAGGTAGTTCTATTTGCAATTTTTAAAGGAATCTCTGCATTTTTAAAATCCCTCTTGAACATTTGGAAGTTCACAGTTCATGTGAACTTGGAGAATTTTGAGCATTACTTTACTAGCGTGTGAGATGAGTGCAATTGTGCAGCAGCTTGAATATTCTTTGTCATTGCCTTTCATTGGGATTGGAATGAAAACTGACCTAATGACTAGATGTTTTCAATTGCATATGCTGAAAGAACTGGCTGTGCAGTTTTGAAGAAAAAAAAAAAATTCATTTAACCCATTTTCTCTGAAGTGCAAGGCATATCATGGCCATCCTGAATCAAAAACTCAACTTTTCTTTATGTAGTCATAGTTTCATGCCTAAATTATAGGCCAACTCGTGCTCAAATTGACTCTGATATCAGGGGCAGATCAACTAATAAAAAGCTTGGATTGTCCCTCTGGAGGAAAGTGAGATCTTGTTCCCACGAGAAGAATCTGAAGGGTTAAGGGAACTTGCAAGAGTGGGGAAAGCTTAGTCCATCCTACATGTACCAAAATCTTAAATAAGGCTTATTTACTTTACCGAAGTAAAGAAACAGATGATGAAAACAATTATAAATCAATGAAATGTAAAGAAACTCATAGTCTGTTATCAAAAATTGCATTCTAAGAAAACTTTGTTCTCTTAACCTAGAGAGGAGACTAACTTCCATCTGGTACCAGCTTACCAGAAGACAAACAAACAAACAAAAAATTATTGGTAAGCTTAAAAAAGTATATTCCATATATCTTGAAGTAGCAGTATTTCTGCAAAGGCATCAGTGTGAAACCATAGAGGACATGGTTAAAACCTGATTAAATAGAAATTGACAAAGTAATCTGGTCACTGCTGCGACTTGAAATGCTTTAATATGATAACTAGAATTATAACTGACAGCATTTGACCAGGACATATCAGATTTTCATGGATGTCACATAATTTCTAGGATATCTATACTAGGAACTGAAGGAATCTTTGAACCTAGGAAAAAAACAACAGTCTCAAAGGCCCTTGCTGAATCATCTATCAGCAAGGAATGTCTTTGCAAGGATCGCAAAGTGAAGGGAAAATACACCGACCTGCCTCTGCAACTTTGGTCCTCTGAGCAGATCTGGAGGTCTCCCTTTGTATAAGCTAACCTGTTCCTTCCAAATAGAGGTTTACAACACCAAACAACTGGCCGCCTATTCTTCCCCAAAGGAGGCTCTCTTTCCCCACATCCTGCGAACTCCCTTTCCCAACCTCCTGGAAAAGCGCTTCTTGCAGTTCCTTTCAGAAAATCCTATGGACGGAGAAGCCTGGTAGGCTGCAGTCCATGGGGTCGCTGAGGGTCGGACACGACTGAGCGACTGCACTTTCATTTTCACTTTCATGCATTGGAGAAGGCAATGGCAACCCACTTACTGTTCTTGCCTGGAGAATCCCAGGGATGGGGGAGCCTAGTGGGCTACCGTCTATGGCGTCGCACAGAGTCGAACACGACTGAAGCAGCTTAGCAGCAGCAGCAGCAGCAGCAGTTCCTTTCTTAGGGACAGTTATCCCTGAGATTGGGACCTGGAAAGACAGAGCCACCTCCACACACACGTCTTTTCTGTCCCCTTTCCTCTGGAGGAGAGCTCTAGTGAGCCTAGGTCTGTCAGGAAAATTCTTGGCTTTGACGGGATCACACCCAGTGTGTGAACCTGCATACCCGACCTAGGGGCCACAGGGCACCTGTTTTGCTCGAGTGGGTCCTGGAGGGGTGCAGCATAGCAAGAGCTTAAAAATCCATCCAAATTGTCTTTCTTTACCTCGGAGAGAACGAGTTTGCTCCACCTCCACCCTTTGGCAGTGTGGAGGGAAGAGGGCACCACCCTCTCCAAAGGGGGCATAGGGCCTACCAGGAGAGAAAGGCCCCTTGAGGAGCTGAGCCCAGGTAGGCAGCCAGTGATGTCAAGCACACTCCCGCTGCTTGCTTCTTCATGGGCACTCCCACGATCTGCTAGGAATGTCTTTGCAAGGATCTCAAAGGGAAGGGGAGATACATGGCCCTGTCTCTGGAACTTCAGTCCTCTGAGCAGATCTGGAGATCTTGAGTTGTATAAGCAAACCTGTTCCTTCCAAATAGAGGCTTGCAAACACACGCCTGGTGGTTGCCTCTTCTTCCCCGAAGAAGCCTTTCTTTCCCCACATGCTGTGAACTCCCTGTCCCAACCTCCAAGAATAGCGCTTCTTGCCATTCCTTTCTTAGAGGCAGTTATCCCTGAGCTTGGGGCCGTAGGGAGTAGCCCCACACTCACAGGGAAAGGCAAAGACTCCTCCATACATCTCCTCTATCCCCTTTGCTCTGGAGGAGAGCTCTAGTGAGCCTAGGTCTTTCAGGAAAATTCTTGGCTTGGACAGGATCTCACCCTGTTTGTGAACCTGCATACCCAACCAGGGGCCACAGAGCACCTGTTTCAGTAAAGTGGGCCCTGAAAGGGTGCAGCCTAGCAAGAGCTTGAAAATCCATTCAATTGCTGTTTTTGTACCTCTGACAGAGCGAGCTTGGCTCCACCCTTTGGCAGTGAGGAGAAAAGAGGCATGACACCCTCCCCAAGGGGACATGGGGCCTACTTCGAGAGGAAAGGCCCCTTGTGGAGTTGAGGCCAGGAAGGCACACAGTCATGTCAAACACACTCCCACTGCTTGCTTCTTCATGGGCACTCCCGCTATCAGCTAGGAATGTCTTTGCAAGGATCACAAAGGGAAGGGGAGATACACGGCCCTGCCTCTGGACCTCCGGTGCTCTGAGCAAATCTGGAGGTCTCCCGTTGTGTAAGTGAACCTGTTCCTTCCAAAGAGAGGCTTGCAAACACATGCTGGATTGTTGCCTCTTCTTCCCTGAGGGAGGCTCTCTTTCCCCGCATCCTGGGAACACCCTCTCCAAGTGCTGGAAAAGCTCTTCTTGGAGTTTCTTTCTTAAAGTCAGTTATCCCTGAGCTTGGGGCCATAGGGAATAGCACCAAACTAACAGGGAAAGGCAGGCAACGTCCACTTATCTCTTCCATCCGCTTTGCTCTGGAGGAGAGCTCTAATGAGCCTATGTCTGTTAGGAAAATTCTTGGCTTTGATGGGAACACACCCGGTGTGTGAACCCGCATACCCGACCTAGGGGCCACAGGGCACCTGTTTCACTCGAGTGAGCCCCGAAGTGGTGCAGCTTAGCAAGAGCCTGAAAATCCATTCAATTGCTGTTTTTGTACCTCTGACAGAGCGAGCTTTGCTGCACCCTTTGGCAGTGTGGAGGGAAGAGGACACAACCCCCTCCCCAAGGGGACATGTGGCCTCCTTCGAAAGGAAAGGCCCTTTGAGGAGCTGAGGCTAGGAAGGCACACAGTCGTGTCGAACACACTCCCACTGCTTGCCTCTTCAGGGCCAGTAGCGCTATCAGCTAGGAATGTCTTTGCAAGTATCGTAGTGGGAAGGGGAGATACATGGCCCTGCCTCTGCAACTTCGGTCCTCTGAGCAGATCTGGAGGTCTTGAGTTGTATAAGCAAACCTGTTCCTTCCAAATAGAGGCTTGCAAACACACACCAGGTGGCTGCCCCTTCTTTCCTGAAGAAGGCTCGCTTTCCCTGCATGCTGTGAACTCCCTGTCCCAGCCTCCAGGAATAGCACTTTTTGCAGTTCCTTTCTTAGGGGCAGTTATCCCTGAGTATGGGGCCATAGGGAGTAGCACACCACACACACATGGAAAGGCAGAGCCACCTCCACACATCTCTTCCATCCCCGTTACTCTGGAGGAGAGCTCTAGGGAGCCTAGGTCTGTCAGGAAATTCTTGGCTTTGATGGCAACACACCCAGTGTGTGAACCTGCATACCCGACCTAGGGGCCACAGGGCACCTGTTACACTCGAGTGGGCCCTGAAGCAGTGCAGCCTAGCAAGAGCTTGAAAATCCATCCAATTGCTGTTTTTGTACCTCTGACAGAGCGAGCTTTGCTGCATGTTTTGGCAGTGTGGAGGGAAGAGGGCACAACCCCCTCCCCAAGGGGACATGGGGCCTACTTTGAGAAGAAAGGCCCTTTGAGGAGTTGAGGCCAGGAAGGTACACAATCATGTCAAACACACTCCCGCTGCCTGCTTCTTCATGGGTACTCCCGCTATCAGCTAGGAATGTCTTTGCAATGATCTCAAAGGGAAGGGGAGATACATGGCCCTGTCTCTGGAACTTCGATTCTCTAAGCAGATCTGGAGGTCTCCCATCGTATAAGCGAACCTGTTCCTTCCAAACAGAGGCTTGCAAACACACGCCAGATTGTTGACTCTTCTTCCACGTGGGAGGCTGTCTTTCCCACATCCTGGGAACTCCCTGGCCCAGTCCTAGAAAAGCACTTCTTGGAGTTTCTTTTTAAGGTCAGTTATCCCTGAGCTTGGGGCCATAGGGAATAGCCCCAAACTTACAGGGACAGGCAGGCCACGTGCACATATCTCTTCTGTCCCCTTTGCTCTGGAGGAGAGCTTTAGTGAGCCTAGGTCTGTCCAGAAAATTCTTTGCATTGACGGGAACAACTCCTGCATGTGAACCTGTATACCCAACCTAGGGGCCACAGGGTAGCTGTTTCACTCTAGTGGGCTCTGAAGTGGGGCAGCCTAGCAAGAGCTTGAAAATCCGTTCAATTGCTGTTTTTGTACCTCTGACAGAGCGAGCTTTGCTGCACCCTTTGGCAGTGTGGAGGGAAGAGGGCACAATCCCCCTGCCTAAGGGAAATGCAGCCTACTAGAGGAAAGGCCACTTGAGGAGCTGCTGCCTCACTTCTCCTCAACTCAATTTTTTGTCACCATTTAATCTACATCATATGAATTTTTGAAACTAATTTGTAACTTTTAGAAAAAAAGACTTCTTAGGTATTAACATACTGGTATTTCTAAAAGGGGGAAATACTTCTTCCCTAAAACTGTATTAAGAAAATTTGAATGGAATGAAATATGTTTTGATGTAGCAGAATTATTATTTTATCTTTCCAAACCAGCATTTGTTAAATGTTTAACTGCTAATAACTGTCCAGGCTTCCGTGGTGGCTCTGCTGGTAAAGAATCCACCTGCAATGCAGAAGACCTGGGTTTGATCCCTGGGTTGGAATGATCCCCTGTAGAAGGGAAAGGCTACCCACTCTAGTATTCCAGCCTGGAGAATTCCATGGACTGTATAGTCCATGCGTTTGCAGAGTCAGACATGACTGAGCAACTTTCACTATTCACTAATAACTGTTCAGCCTGAAGTAAGAACTTTCAAAAATCTTTGAACACAGACACTCTAACTTAATTCCCCTCTGGGATAAATATTTTGCATGTACTTTTAGGTTACATATTCACAACAGGCACAGAACTCTTTTATTATATATTTTATTTTCATATAAATTAACATCCTAGAAAAACTAAAATAGAAACACTAAATACAGTATTGCACATAGCAATCTCTGTTAAATGCCCCATTATATCATCGAAGCTCATACACACATGAAGGGACTGAAGGAGACAGGAAGATGGCAGAATAGCAACCAGAGAGCCACTACTGTGTCTGTGCACATCAACTACAGACTGAAAGGTAAGGACAGTATTTTACATAAATAGAAAACATTGAAGGGTTAATAGGGTAGCAGAGATGTGCCTGCAAACGGGTCTCTCTGCTTGGGCTGAATGTCCTTGCAAACGAGGCGTTCTGCCAAGAGCCTGGACAGAGCCTTGAGTTTAATGGTTCCTTGCAAACGAGGGAGCATTCCCTTCTTGTGATAAGAAGGAAAAGAGGGCTTTGGACAGACTCTGCAGTAGACAGGGATATCACTCCCCTTGCTGTACGATAACATGTATGCACCTGCGCTGTGCTGAAAAGGCTTATTTATGTAGTCTGGAATTCTTCCTTGGGGGCTTTATAATATTAAACAGCAAATTGTTTGCGCAGTTCTGTTCTTCCGGCTGGAGAGTGTATGCGTCTCTTGTGT
>NW_017214089.1:0-14995 GCF_001704415.2 Capra hircus
AGAGGAATCTCACGTTCTGGCACCGACTCCAAACAGAGTCCTTTTCTGTCTCTTAGGCCCCGGCATCGTCGGAGAGGAATCCGGAGAGGCCCCGAGTAACTAGCATGGGGACTGGCCTTTCTTGAGGATATCAGAGTGGGTCCCTGAGATCCCCGTCATAAGTCGAGAGCACCTGCCGCAACTCGAGAAATTCCAGGAGGTTCTCCTCTTCAGGCGAGACGAGGCCCATTTCCTCTGAGGCGTCCCCAGGCTAATCACACCTAAACTCTGGAACTTCCAAAACGACCTTCACACCCTTGCTGCAACACAAGAAGATCCCCGACATACCCGTCTCCACTCGAGAGGAAGCACGAGAGTCCCGCCCACATCCAGAGGAGCCCCGTTTCCGCCTCATAGCTCGAGAGGAGGGATCCTTTACCTGCGTGGTCGGAAAAGAATTCTCGGCGTTCCCGTTGCATCTCAAGAGGGGACGCTTTACACAGGAAAGGCGTGAGGAACTCCAGGGTTGTTCCACCATTCCAAGAGTCCCCCAGATGTCTCAGGCCATTCCAGGAAACCTGTTTTCCCTGCACTGCCCTCGACTTTCAAGCCGAGGATTGACTCACACGACCGTGGCACGTTGGACAGCCCTGTGGGAAATCCTCCTGGGAAAGTCTCGTCGGGAAGCCTCGAGGGAAAGCCACAGATCCGTTGATCCACGCGAAGGGGAGCGTGACACTGCTGCTACAGCTCGGGAGGAAAGTTCACGTGCATGCCCTTACTCGGGACGAGGACTGACTCCCCTGTGGAGACTCCAGAAGTACCCCAAGATCCATGTCAGCACTGGAGAGGAATCCTCAGGTTCCGGCACCGACTCCACACAAGGTCATAGGCCCCGGCATCGACGGGAGAGGAATCCCGAGAGGCCCTCGAGCAACTCGCATGGGGACTGGCCTTTCCTGAGGCCACCAGAGCGGGTGCCTGAGGTCCCCGTCGTAACGCCAGAACACCTGCGCCAACTCGAGATAATGCAGGAGGTTCTCCCCTCCAGGGGAGATGAGGCCCATTTCCTCTGAGGCTTCCCCAGGCTAATCACACCTAACCTCTGGAACTTCCAAAGGGTCCTTCACACCCTTGCTGCAACTCAAGAAGTTCCCCGACATACCCGTCTCCAATCAAGAGGAAGCACGAGAGTCTCGCCCAATCCAGAGGAGCCCCGTTTCCGCCTCCTAGCTCGAGAAGAGGGTTCCTTTCCCTGCGTCGTCGGGAAAGAATTCCCGGCGGTTCCGTCGCATCTCAAGAGGAGGAGCTCTTCACAGGAAAGCCGAGAGGAACTCCAGGGTCATGCCAACATTCCCAGAGTCCCCCAGATGTCTCAGTCTATTACAGGGAAACCTGTTTTCCCTGCACTGCCTCGACTTTCAAGCCGAGGATCGACTCACACCATGGTGGCACGTGGGACAACCCTGTGGGAAAGCCTCGTGGGAAAGCCTCATGGGAAAGCCTCGAGGGAAAGCCACAGATCCCTTGATCCAAGCGAAGGGAAGCGTGACACTGCTGCTACAGCTCGGGAGGAAAGCGCACGTGCATGCCCCCACTCGAGACGAGGACTGACTCCCCTGGGGAGACTCCAGAAGTACCTCAAGTTCCATGTCAGCACTGGAGAGGAATCCTCAGGTTCCGGCACCGACTCCACACAAGGTCTTAGGCCCCGGCATCGACGGGAGAGGAATCCGAGAGGCCCCCGAGCATTCGCATGGGGACTGGCCTTTCCTAAGGCCACCACAGTGGGTCCCTGAGGTCCCCATCGTAAGTGGAGAGCACCTGCCGCAACTCGAGAAAATCCAGGAGGTTCTCCCCTCCAGGCGAGATGAGGCCCATTTCCGCTGAGGTGTTTCGAGGCTACTCACACCTAACCTCTGAAACTTCCAAAGGTTCCTTCATACCCTTGCTGCAACTCAAGAAGTTCCCCGACATACCCGTCTCCACTCGAGTGGAAGCACGAGAGTCCCGCCCACATCCAGAGGAGCCCCGTTTCCGCCTCATAGCTCGAGAGAAGGGATCTTTCCCTGCGTGGTCGGGAAAGAATTTCCGGGGTTCCCGTCGCATCTCAAGAGGAGGCGCTCTCCACAGGAAAGGGGAGAGGAACTCCAGGGTCGTGCCACCATTCCCAGAGCCTTCCAGATGTCTCAGTCCATTCCAGGGAAACCTGTTATCCCTGCACTGCCTCGACGTTCAAGCCGAGGATCGACTCACATCACGGTGGCACGTGGGACAGCCCTGTGGGAAAGCCTGGTGGGAAAGCCTGGTGGGAAAACCTCATTGGGAAAGCCTCGAGGGAAAGCCACAGATCCCTTCATCCAAGCGAAGGGAAGCGTGACACTGCTGCTACAGCTCGGGAGGAAAGCGCACTTGCATGCCCACACTCGAGACGAGGACTGACTCCCCTGGTGAGACTCCATAAGTACCCCAAGATCCATGTCAGCCCTGGAGAGGAATCCTCAGGTTCCGGCACCGACTCCACACAAGGTCTTAGGCCCCGGCATGAGGGGAGAGGAATCCCGAGAGGCCCCCTAGCATCTCGTATGGGCACCTGCCTTTCCTGAGGCCACCAGCGGGTTCCTGATGTCCCCGTCGAAAGTCAAGAGCACCTGCCGCAACTAGAGAAAATCCAGGACGTTCTCCCTTCCAGGCGAGATGAGGCCCATTTAACTGAGGCGTCTCGAGGCTAATCACACCAAACCTCTGGAACTTCCAAAGGGTCCTTCACACACTTGCTAAAACTAAAGAAGTTCGTCGACATAGCCGTCTCCACTCGAGAGGA
This sequence comes from Capra hircus, assembly GCF_001704415.2. Lineage (NCBI taxonomy): Eukaryota > Metazoa > Chordata > Mammalia > Artiodactyla > Bovidae > Capra > Capra hircus. Next base: position 2,804 of record NW_017214089.1, read on the forward strand.
AGCGCGAGAGTCCCGCCCACATCTAGAGGAACCCCGTTTCTGCCTACTAGCTCGAGAGGAGGGATCCTTTCCCTGCATGGTCGGGAAAGAATTCCCGGCGTTCCCGTCGCATCTCAAGAGGAGGCGCTCTCCACAGGAAAGGCGAGCGGAACTCCAGGGTCGTGCCACCATTCCCAGAGTCCCCCAGATATCTCAGTCCATTCCAGGGAAACCTGTTTCCCTACACTGCCTCGAATTCAGGACGAGGATCTACTCACACCACGGTGGCACGTGGGACAGCCCTTTGGGAAAGCCTCGAGGGAAAGCCACAGATCCCTTGATCCACGCGAAGGGAACCGTGACACTGCTGCTGCAGCTCGGGAGGAAAGCACACGTGCATGCCCCCACTCGAGACAAAGACTTACTCCCCTGGGGAGACTCCAGAAGTACTCCAAGATCCATGTCAGCACTGGAGAGGAATCCTCAGTTTCAGGCACCGACTCCACACAAGGTCTTAGGCCCCGGCACCAATGGGAGAGGATTCCCGAGATGCGCCCGAGCAACTCGCATGGGGACTGGCCTTTCCTGAGGCCACCAGAGTGGGTCCCTGAGTTCCCCGTCCTAAGTCCGTAGCACCTGCTGCAACTTGAGAAAACCCAGGAAGTTCTCCCTTCCAGGCGAGATGAGGAACATTTCCGCTGAGGTGTCTCAAGGCTAATCACACCTAACCTCTGGAACTTTCAAAGGGTCCTTCACACCCTTGCTGCAACTCAAGGAGATCCCCAACATACCCGTCTCCATTCGAGAGGAAGCACGAGAGTCCCGCCCAAATTCAGAGGAGCCCCGTTTCCGCCTCCTAGCTCGAAAGGAGGGATCCTTTCCCTCAGTGATCGGGAAAGAGTTACCAGTGTTCCCGGCGCATCTCAAGAGGAGGCGATCTCCACAGAAAAGGCGAGAGGAACTCCAGGGTCGTACCACCATTCCCTGAGTCCCCCAGATGTCTCAGTCCATTCCAGGGAAACCTGTTTTCCCTGCACTGCCTCTACTTTCAAGCCGAGGATGGACACACACCACGGTGGCACGTGGGACAGCGCTGTGGGAAAGCCTCGTGGGAAAGCCTCGAGAGAAAGCCTCGTGGGAAAGCCTCAAGGAATGCCACAGTTGCTTTGATTCACGCGAAGGGAAGCGAGACACTGCTGCTACAGCTCGGGAGGAAAGCGCACGTGCATGCCCCCACTCGAGACGAGGACTGACTCCCCTGGGGAGACTCCAGAAGTAGCCCGAGATCCACGTCAGCACTGGAGAGGAATCCTCACATTCCGTCACCGACTCCAAACAAGGTTTTAGGACCCGGCATCGACGGGAGAAGAATCCCGAGAGGCCCCGAGCAACTAGCATGGGGACTGGCCTTTCCTGAGGACATCAGAGCGGGTCCCTGAGGTCCCCGGCATAAGTCGAGAGCAACTGCCGCAACTTGAGAAAATCCAGGAGGTTCTCCCCTCCAGGCGAGATGAGGCCCGTTTCCTCTGTGGCGTCCCCAGGCTAATCACACCTAACCTCTGGAACTTCCAAAACGTCCTTCACATCCTTGCTGCAACTCAAGAAGTTCCCCGACATACCCGTCTCCACTCGAGAGGAAGCACGAGAGTCCCGCCCACATCCAGAGGAGCCCCCGTTTCCGCCTCATAGCTCGAGAGGAAGGATCTTTCCCTGTGTGGTCGGGAAAGAATTCCCGGCGTTCCCGTCGCATCTCAAGAGGAGGCGCTCTCCACAGGAAAGGAGAGAGGAACTCCAGGGTCGTGCCACCATTCCCAGAGTCCCCCAGATGTCTCCAGTCCATTCCAGGGAAACCTGTTTTCCCTGCACTGGCCTCCGACTTTCAAGCCAAGGATCGACTCACACCACGGTGGCACGTGGGACAGCCCTGTGGGAAAGCCTCGAAGGAAAGCCTCATGAGAAAGCCTCGAGGGAAAGCCCCAGTTGCTTTGATCAACCCGAAGGGAAGTGTGACACTGCTGCTACAGCTCGGGAGGAAAGCGCACGTGCATGCCCCAACTTGAGACGAGGACTGATTCCCCTGGGGAGACTCCAGAAGTACCCCAAGATCCACGTCAGCACTGGAGATGAATCCTCACGTTCCGGCACCGACTCAAAACAAGGTCTTAGGCCCCCGGCATCGACGGGAGAGGAATCCCGAGAGGCCCCGAGTAACTAGCATGGGGACTGGCCTTTCTTGAGGATATCAGAGCGGGTCCCTGAGATCCCCGTCATAAGTCGAGAGCACCTGCACCAACTCGAGAAATTCCAGGAGGTTCTCCCCTCCAGGCGAGATGAGGCCCATTTCCGCTGAGGCGTCTTGAGCCTAATCACATCTAAGATCTGGAACTTCCAAAACGACCTTCACATCCTTGCTGCAACACAAGAAGTTCCCCGACATACCCATCTCCACTCGAGAGGAAGGACGAGAGTCCCGCCCACATCCAGAGGAGCCTCGTTTCCGCCTCATAGCTCGAGAGGAGGGATCCTTTCCCTGCGTGGTCGGGAAAGAATTCTCGGCGTTCCCGTCGCATCTCAAGAGGAGACGCTTCACACAGGAAAGGCGTGAGGAACTCCAGGGTTGTTCCACCATTCCAAGAGTCCCCCAGATGTCTCAGGCCATTCCAGGGAAACCTGTTTTCCCTGCACTGCCTCGACTTTCAAGCCGAGGATTGACTCACACGACGGTGGCACGTGGGACAGCCCTGTGGGAAAGCATCGTGGGAAAGTCTCGTGGGAAAGCCTCGAGGGAAAGCCACAGATCCGTTGATCCACGCGAAGGGGAGGGTGACACTGCTGCTACAGCTCGGGAGGAAAGTTCACGTGCATGCCCTTACTCGGGACGAGGACTGACTCCCCTGTGGAGACTCCAGAAGTACCCCAAGATCCATGTCAGCACTGGAGAGGAATCCTCAGGTTCCGGCACCGACTCCACACAAGGTCTTAGGCCCCGGCATCGACGGGAGAGGAATCCCGAGAGGCCCCGAGCATTCGCATGGGGACTGGCCTTTCCTAAGGCCACCAAAGTGGGTCCCTGAGGTCCCCATCGTAAGTGGAGAGCACCTGCCGCAACTCGAGAAAATCCAGGAGGTTCTCCCCTCCAGGCGAGATGAGGCCCATTTCCGCTGAGGTGTTTCGAGGCTACTCACACCTAACCTCTGAAACTTCCAAAGGTTCCTTCATACCCTTGCTGCAACTCAAGAAGTTCCCCGACATACCCGTCTCCACTCGAGGGAAGCACGAGAGTCCCGCCCACATCCAGAGGAGCCCCGTTTCCGCCTCATAGCTCGAGAGAAGGGATCTTTCCCTGCGTGGTCGGGAAAGAATTTCCGGGGTTCCCGTCGCATCTCAAGAGGAGCACTCTCCACAGGAAAGGGGAGAGGAACTCCAGGGTCGTGCCACCATTCCCAGAGCCTTCCAGATGTCTCAGTCCATTCCAGGGAAACCTGTTATCCCTGCACTGCCTCGACGTTCAAGCCGAGGATCGACTCACATCACGGTGGCACGTGGGACAGCCCTGTGGGAAAGCCTGGTGGGAAAGCCTGGTGGGAAAACCTCATTGGAAAGCCTCGAGGGAAAGCCACAGATCCCTTGATCCAAGCGAAGGGAAGCGTGACACTGCTGCTACAGCTCGGGAGGAAAGCGCACTTGCATGCCCACACTCGAGACGAGGACTGACTCCCCTGGTGAGACTCCATAAGTACCCCAAGATCCATGTCAGCCCTGGAGAGGAATCCTCAGGTTCCGGCACCGACTCCACACAAGGTCTTAGGCCCCGGCATGAGGGGAGAGGAATCCCGAGAGGCCCCCTAGCATCTCGTATGGGCACCTGCCTTTCCTGAGGCCACCAGCGGGTTCCTGATGTCCCCGTCGAAAGTCAAGAGCACCTGCCGCAACTAGAGAAAATCCAGGACGTTCTCCCTTCCAGGCGAGATGAGGCCCATTTAACTGAGGCGTCTCGAGGCTAATCACACCAAACCTCTGGAACTTCCAAAGGGTCCTTCACACACTTGCTAAAACTAAAGAAGTTCGTCGACATACCCGTCTCCACTCGAGAGGAAGCACGAGAGTCCCGCCCACATCTAGAGGAACCCCGTTTCCGCCTACTAGCTCGAGAGGAGGGATCCTTTCCCTGCATGGTCGGGAAAGAATTCCGGCGTTCCCGTCGCATCTCAAGAGGAGGCGCTCTCCACAGGAAAGGCGAGCGGAACTCCAGGGTCGTGCCACCATTCCCAGAGTCCCCCAGATATCTCAGTCCATTCCAGGGAAACCTGTTTCCCTACACTGCCTCGAATTTCAGGACGAGGATCTACTCACACCACGGTGGCACGTGGGACAGCCCTTTGGGAAAGCCTCGAGGGAAAGCCACAGATCCCTTGATCCACGCGAAGGGAACCGTGACACTGCTGCTGCAGCTCGGGAGGAAAGCGCACGTGCATGCCCCCACTCGAGACAAAGACTGACTCCCCTGGGGAGACTCCAGAAGTACTCCAAGATCCATGTCAGCACTGGAGAGGAATCCTCAGTTTCAGGCACCGACTCCACACAAGGTCTTAGGCCCGGCACCAATGGGAGAGGATTCCCGAGATGCGCCCGAGCAACTCGCATGGGGACTGGCCTTTCCTGAGGCCACCAGAGCGGGTCCCTGAGTTCCCGTCCTAAGTCCGAGCACCTGCTGCAACTTGAGAAAATCCAGGAGGTTCTCCCTCCAGGCGAGATGAGGAACATTTCCGCTGAGGTGTCTCAAGGCTAATCACACCTAACCTCTGGAACTTACCAAAGGGTCCTTCACACCCTTGCTGCAACTCAAGAGATCCCCAACATACCCGTCTCCACTCGAGAGGAAGCACGAGAGTCCCGCCCAAATTCAGAGGAGCCCCGTTTCCGCCTCCTAGCTCGAGAGGAGGGATCCTTTCCCTGCGTGATCGGGAAAGAGTTACCAGTGTTCCCGCATCTCAAGAGGAGGCGATCTCCACAGAAAAGGCGAGAGGAACTCCAGGGTCGTACCACCATTCCCTGAGTCCCCCAGATGTCTCAGTCCATTCCAGGGAAACCTGTTTTCCCTGCACTGCCTCGACTTTCAAGCCGAGGATGGACTCACACCACGGTGGCACGTGGGACAGCCCTGTGGGAAAGCCTCGTGGAAAGCCTCGAGGAAAGCCTCGTGGGAAAGCCTCAAGGATGCACAGTTGCTTTGATTCACGCGAAGGGAAGCGAGACACTGCTGCTACAGCTCGGAGGAAAGCGCACGTGCATGCCCCCACTCGAGACGAGGACTGACTCCCTGGGGAGACTCCAGAAGTAGCCCCAGATCCACGTCAGCACTGGAGAGGAATCCTCACATTCGTCACCGACTCCAAACAAGGTTTTAGGCCCCGGCATCGACGGGAGAAGAATCCCGAGAGGCCCCGAGCAACTAGCATGGGGACTGGCCTTTCCTGAGGACATCAGAGCGGGTCCCCTGAGGTCCCCGGCATAAATCGAGAGCAACTGCCGCAACTTGAGAAAATCCAGGAGGTTCTCTCCCCTTCCAATCCAGGCGAGATGAGGCCCGTTCCTCTGCTTGGCGTCCCAGGCTAATACCCACCTAACCGCATCGGTCTCGCGACTTTGACCGCTTAATAATCGTCCTTGTGGCACAAGATGGCGCTTCTTGCTTGCAACAACTTTCCAAGAAGGCTTCCTCCTCTCTTTTGACGAACGACGGGACAACGCGGGAATTCTTTTCCGTAACGACCCACCGCTTCCCAACACTCGAGAGGAATGCACACAGGGGAAAAGGAGATTCCTTCCTCCTCCCGGTCGACTATGAGGGCGGCCCAAACATACCGCAGAGACGTCTGCTGCCACTGCCTCGGGCGGTGATTCCGTGCTCTGGCTAGTAGCGCTTTCCTCTCGAGTGAGAGAGAGACGAGAGGAGTTACTTTGTCGTGCGGCAAAACTCTCCTTTGAGTTGGGTGGGCTGAGCAAGGATGTAAGGACGTTTTGAAGTTCCAGAGGTCTAGGGAATGTAGATTTTCAGGCCCTGGGACGCACGGACATCCATTGAGGAAACGGGCCTCATTCTCGCCTGGAAGAGGAGAACCTCCTGGATTTTCTGCAAGTCTGGGCGGCAGTGCTGGACTCCTCTGTTCTCACTGAAACGGCGGGGACTCAAGGAGACCGACCTCTGATGTCTCAGGAAAAGCCAGTCCCATGCTGTTGGCGCCTCTTCCGGGGCCCTCTCACGGGAGTTCTCTCCCCGTCGATGCGGACCAGGAGCACGCAGCGAACTCCCCGGGGGGGGGGCCTAAAACCTTAGTTTGGAGTCGTGAGGAATGTGCAGGACATGTACCTCTCCAGGTGTCGGTATGCACAATCGGACCTCGCTCCTTCTTGGATTCTCCCAGGGGAGTCAGTCCTCGTTCGAGTGGGGCATGCACGTGCACTTGTCCTCCAGTCCCGCAGCAGGTAAAAGACTCGATGCCAAAGTTGCTTCGTTTCCTTTCCGCGTGAACCATCATAAGCCAACCTGATGGGCAGGTAATCCGTGCAGCTTGTCTTTTTCTTCCCTCGCACCAAGGCCTGTCCTCTCGACCTTCCTGGTAGGCTTCAATCAGCCCAAAGGATGCGACCTCACACGCACAACGGAAGGCCTGTGCACCTGCCATGGGATACGGGCAGCTCGCCCTGTTGGGAAAGCCTCCGAGGAAAGCAACCTGCATGCAGCAAAACAGCGGTTGCGTGTGAGGTCCACATTCTTCGAGGAAGCCCAAGTTGCCTCTCCGGCCTTGAAAGTAAGGCAGTGGGCAGGGAACAGTTTCCTGGAATGGAACTGAGAACCATCTGGGGGACTCAAAGGTGAATGGTGGTACCGACCTTTGAAGTTCTCTCTCCGCAACTGCTGTTTCGCAATGGGTGGAAGAGTAGTGACAGACTCTCCGCTTCGCTATTGAGAGATGCCCCGGTAGCACAACTCGGGTGAGAAGAACATCTTAGCTGCCCAAGCTGCAGATGTCCCACTGAGGAAAGCGATCCCTCCTTGAAAAGCTAGGAGGCTGGAAAAACCTTGGGCGCCTCATGAAAGTACTGGGGCAGGGAGACTCTCGTGCCTCCTCTCGAATGGAGACGGGTATGTTGGGTATCTCGCTATGAGTTTGCAAGGCAAGGGTGTGAGGATCCCCTCTTGTAAGGCTCAGAGGTTACTGGGGGAGTGGACTCACAGAAAAACCTGTGAGTACACGACCCTCCAGCGGAAAAAATGTTCCTCATCTCGCTGGAAAGGGAGAACTCCTGGTTTTCTCAGTTCAGGCACGGTGCAGAGCATTCACACGTCAGGGCACACTGATGTATGTAAAAGACAGTGAGGAACTGCTACGGCTGGACCACCCGAGTTCTGTCGGTTGCCCTCGCCAAAGGGACAAAGGCCAGTCCGACCTCAAAACAGCGCTTCTTATGCGAAGGTTTTGCCTCCGGCCGCATCGACGGAGAGGAATCTTCCGAGAGCCGCGCCATCTCGGCGATCGATAACTAGCAATGGGCGCTCAACCTGAGTGGTGCCGGCCCTAGACTCTTGTGTTGGAGTCGGTGGTCTCCTTGAGAGAAACGTGGAAGATCTCATCTCCATGTGCCTCACAATGATTGGTATACTTCCTGGACGTCTGCCGTCAAGCGGAAGTAAGCTTCTGTTGGTCTCGAAAAGTGGGTGCAGCGTGCGCTTTCCATCTCCGAGCTGCAGCAGCAGTGTCACCGCGTTCCCCTGTCGCGTTGGATCATACAGAAAGTGGCGGATTGACCTAGGCACTGCGTGCCATTCGTCGCCCACCCTGACGGAGAAACTTTCCAGTGAGGTCCAATAGGGCTCTCCCAACGTGCACCCGTGGCTGTGAGTAGATCCTCGTCCTGAATTCGAGCATGTAGGGAAAACAGGTTTCCCTGGAATGCTGAGATATCCTGGAGGTCGACTCTGGGAATTGGTCGGCACGACCGCTGGAGTTCCCGCTCGCCTTTCTTCGTGGCAGAGCGCGCCTCCTCGATGAGATTGCGATGGAAACCCGGGAATTCTTTCCGGACCATTGGCCAGGGAAATGGACCGTACGCTCTGCGCCTAGTAGGCCACAATAACGGGTTTCCTCGTATTGATGTGGGCGGGAAACTCTCGCGCTTCCCTCTCGAGTGCGATGACGGCTATGTGCGACGAAACTTCTTTAGTTTGTAGGACAAGGGTCGTTGTGAAGGACGCTCTTGGAAGTTTCCCAGAGGTGTTGGTGCTCGATTAGGCCCTCGAGACCCAGTCAGTTAAATGGCAGCCTCTCTCGCTGGAGAAGGGAGACGTCTGGATTTTCCATCTAGTTGCCGCAGGTGCTTCTTGACTTTCGACGGGGGACATCAAGAACGTTCTTGGCCTAGGAAAGCAGGTGCCACATACGAGATGCTAGGCCTCTCGGATCTCTCCCCTCATGCCGGGGCTAAGACTTGTGTGGAGTCGTGCTCCGGAACCCTGAGGATTCCTCTCCAGGCTGACATGGATTCTTGGGAACTTATAGTCTCACCAGGGGAGTCAGTCCTCGTCTCGAGTGTGGCATCAAGTGCGCTTTCGCTCCCAGCTGTAGCAGCAGTGTCACGCTTCCCTTCGCTTGGCTAGGATCTGTGGCTTTCCTCGGGTTTCCATGAGGTTTTCCCACCAGGCCTTTTCCCACCAAGGCTTCCCAGCAGGGCTGTCCCAACGTGCCACCGTGATGTGAAGTCGATCCTCGGCTTTGAAACGTCGAGCAGTGCAGGATAAGTTCCCTGGAATGGACTGAGACTCTGGAAGGCTCTGGAATGTGGCATCGACCCTGGAGTTCTCTCCCTTTCCTGTGGGAGCGCCTCCTCTTGAGATGCGACGGGAACCCCGAAATTCTTTCCGGACCACGCAGGGAAGATTCCCTTTCTCGGAGCTATGAGGCGGTAACGGGGCTCTCTCTTGATGTGGGCGGGAGCTCTCGTGCTTCCCCTCGAGGGAGACGGGTATGTCGGGAACTTCTTGAGTGCAGGAAGGTATAAAGAACCTTTGGAAGTTCAGAGGTTGGTGTGAGTAGCCTCGATACCACCTCAGCGAAATGGCTCATCTCGCCTGGAGGGGAGAACCCCTGGATTTTCTCAAAAGTTGCGCAGTGCTCTCCACTTACGATGGGGACCTCAGGGACCACTTTGGTGGCGCCTTAGGAAAGCCATCCCCATGCGAATGCTCGGGGCCTCTCGGGATTCCTCTCCGTCGATGCCGGGGCCTAAGACCTTGTGTTTGGAGTCGTGCCGAACCTGAGATTCCTCTCCAGTGCTGACATGATCTGGGTATCTTCTGGAGTCTCCCACAGGGGTCAGTCCCTCGTCCCGGTAAGGGCATGCACGTGAACTTTCCTCCGAGCTGCTAGCAGCATGGTCAGCGCCCTCCCCTTCGCGTGGATTGTAACGGATCTGTGGCTCTTTTCCTCGAGGACTTTTTCCACGAGACTTTCCCACCGATTGCTTGTCCACAGGGCTGGTCCCAACGCCCGACGTCAGTTGAGTCAATCCTCGCTTGAAGTCGAGGCAGTGGCAGGAAAACAGGTTGTCCTGGAATGGCCTGAGACATCTGGACTGCTTGAAATGGTGGAACAGAGCCCCTGGAGTTTCCTCACGCCTTTCGCCTGTGTGAAGCGTCTCCTCTTGAGATGCGGACGGGGAACGCCGAAGACTGTCTTTCCCCGACCACGCAGGAAAGGATCCGTCCTCTCGAGCTATGAGGCGGAAACGAGGCTCTCTGATTGGCGGGACTCTCGTCTTCCTCTCGAGTGGAGATGGTATTCTGGGAGACTCTGTGTTGCAGCAAGGATGTGAAGGTCGGTTTTTGCGAAGTTCCAGATCTTAGATGTGATTAGGCTCAAAGACGCGTCAGCGGAATGGCCTCATCTCGCCTGGAGGGGAGAACGCTTGGAATTTCTCGAGTTGGTGGCAGGTGCTTCGGACTTATGACTGGGATCATCAAGGGAAGACGACAATTCCCGCCAACACATCGAGTATCCCTATAAGTAAAAGCAGCAGTGCCCTTATGTCTGACAACACAAGAAGTTCCCCGAACATATCACGAGTGTGCGCACTGGGCGACGAGGACAGGACGTTCTCAGAGTCCCGCCACGATTTCCCTCTAGAGGAGCCCCTCGTTTTCTGCCCCCTCAGTAGCGTCGCAGGGAAGGATCGCTTGTCGCTGCGTGGTCGGGAAAGAATTCCCTCGGGGGCGGGCTGTCCACCGTCAGGAACCGATCCATCAAGAGGAGACGCTTCAATTCTGTATCATGTGTAGAGAAGGCGTGTATCGGAATGTTGCCCACGGGTTGTTCCACCATTCCAAGAAGTCCCCCGAGTGTCTCAGGCCATTCCAGGGAACCTGGTGGGATTACCCGCTGATTGAGTTGCTACATCTCTCGAGCTCTCGACTTTCAAGCCACAGGGAATTGACGTGAGAGTTCCACATTGGGGTACTTCTGGAGTCTGACCTCCCGCCCCAGGGGGAATGCCGAGTCTCTCGTCCTCAAGTTGGGGCACTGCACGTAGCGCTTATTTCCGCCCGACTAGGATAAGCAGCATTACTTTTCCCTATCTGTGCGGTTGATCAAGCATATGGCTGTTCCCCCTCGACTGGTAACGAGAGGGTCCCAATTTCTCATGAGGAACACATCGTGGAAAGTCTCGTGGGAAAACCAAGGAAAAGCCACAGAATCCGTGTCTTGTCATCCCTTCGCACAGCGAAGGGGAGGGTGACACTGCTGGCTACAAAGCTCGGAGGGAGGCTTTCCCACAGGGCTGTCCCACGTGCCACCGTGGTGTGAGTATCCTTGGCTTTGAAAGTCCGAGGCATGTGCATGGAGGGGGGGGGAAGAAACAACCAGGTTTCGCCTGGAATGGACTGAGAAGCATCTGGGGGACTCTGGAATGGTGGCGCACGCCCCTGGGGTTCTACTACAATCTTCACGCTGCAATTCGCCCTGTTACTTGGAGAGCGCGGAACGTTAGGACCCATTGTTAGCTACGACCTGCGACGGGAACGCGGAAATTCCTCTGTTTCCGCGGAGACATCACCAAGCAAGAAGTAGGGCACGGGGAGAAGCCAATCACCTCATCCTGCTACGATCGCTATGGGCCGGAACAGCGTCAGGGCTCATCCTGCGCTGAGATGGTAGGGCAAGGTGCCCGTCATGCGTTGCGGTGCGTCATGCCTTCTTTCCGAGTGGGACGGGTATGTCGGGGACACTTCTTGAGTTGCAGCAAGGATTGAAGGCGTTTTGGAAAAGTTCCAGAGGTTAGGTTGATTAGCGCTGGGGACCCACAAGGATACGCCGGGCTCCCACTCCTACAGGTTCGTCCAGGCCCGCATCGACGGGAGAGGAATCCGGAGGGCCCCCGTAGCATCTTCGGCATGGACTGGCTTTCCTGAGGCACGCAGCCGAGAGGGAGGAACGCGGCGTCCTGTAGAGGTCGTCTCCGTCATATAATACAATTGAACACTCTGCGTCAAAACAACTGTCGTAGATGCGGGATCACAAATGCAGGAGGGTTCTTGCCTCCTTCCAGGCGTAATCCTGAAGACTTGCCTACATTTTGCGCCGGCCTCCAACGGGGACGCCGCTCTGATGTCCTCAGGTCTGAGTGCTATCCACAGGCTATCACATACATAACCTCTGGAAGCTTCCAAAGGTCTTGCACTACCCTTGCTGCAACTCAAGAAGTTGCCTACCCGCACGACATACCCCCGCTATCTCCGCAATTCAAAGAAGGAAGTGCACTTGAAGGACGTTCCGCACAATCCAGAGGACGGGGTGCCTGCCCCGTTTCCGCCTCCATAGCTCGAGGAGACAGGGTACAATCCGTTCCCTTGCGCGTCGTTGGGAAAGAATGTCCGCGGGGTTTCCCGTCGCTCTGACAAGAAGCGCGCTCTCCGGATACAACAGAAAGGGGAGCGGAACGTCCAGGGTCGTGCTGGATTCCTCCGCCCCACCATTCCCAGAGTCCCCACTATCTAGTCCTTCAACCGGAAACAACATGTTTCCTCTACCACGCCCTCGATTTCGGAACGGGGATGCTACTCAGCTACCACCGGTGGCATCGTGGGCACAGATGGCCCCCTCTTGGGAAAGACCGGGCCTTCCCTCGATAGGAAGACACAAACCTTGCGTAGATAGC
>NW_017214090.1:0-14995 GCF_001704415.2 Capra hircus
GAGCGAAGGAAGCATGGACACTGCTGCACAAGCTGCGGGAGGAAAAATGCACTGTGCATGACTAAGTCGAGAACGAGGACTTGAAATCCCCTGTGGAGACTCGAAAAGTAACTCGGCAAGATGCATGTCAGACTGGAGAGGAATCTCAGGTTCCGGCACGTGCGTCTCCTACACAAACGTCTTAGGCCCCGGCATCGAGCGGTAGAGGAATGCCGAAGGGCCCTAGGCAACTGCGCATGGGGACTGGCTTTCTGAGGGCCACCAGAGCGGGTCCCTGAGGCCCGCTTGAAGTCGAGAGCACCTGCGGCAAACTCGTAGAAAATCGCAGGGAGTTCTCCCTCCAGGCGAGATTGAAGTCCCATTTCGCGCTGGAGGCATCTCGAGGCTAATCACACTAAACTCTTGGACATTTCAAAGGGTCCTTCACACCCTTGCTGCAACTCAAGAAGTTCCCCAACTTACCCGTCTCTACTGGAGAGGAAGCACGAGAGTCCCGCCCTCATCCAGAGGAGCCCCGTTTCCGCCTCATAGCTCGAGAGGCAGGGATATTTCCCTGCGTGGTCGGGAAAGAAATCCCGGCGTTCCCGTCGCATCTCAAGAGGAGGTGCTCTCCACAGGAAAGGCGAGAGGAACTCAAGGGTCGTGCCACCATTCCCAGAGTCCCCCAGATGTCTCAGTCCATTCCAGGGAAACCTGTTTTCCCTGGCACTGCCTCGAATTTCAAACCGAGGATCGACTCACACCAAGGTGGCACGTGGGACAGCCCTGTGGGAAAGCCTCGAGGGAAAGCCTCGTGGGAAAGCCTCGAGGGAAAGTTGCAGATCCCTTGATCCACGCGAAGGGAAGCATGACACTGCTGCTACATCTTGGGAGGAAAGCGCACGTGCATGCCCCCACTCGAGACGAGGACTGACTCCCCAGGGGAGACTCAGGACGTACCCCAAGATCCATGTCAGGACTGGAGAGGAATCCTCAGGTTCCGGCACCGACTCCACACAAGGTCTTAGGACCCGGCATCGACAGGAGAGGAATCCCGAGAGGCCCCCGAGCAACTCGCATGGGGAATGGCCTTTCCTGAGGCCACCAGAGCATGTCCCTGAGGTCCCCGTCGTAAGTGGAGAGAAACTGCTGCAACTCGAGAAAATCCAGAAGGTTCTCCCCTCCAGGCGAGATGAGGCCATTTCCAATGAGGCCTCTCGAGGCTAATCACACCTAAACCTCTGGAACTTCCAAAGGGTACATTCACCCACTTGTTGCAACTCAAGAAGTTCCCCGACATAACCGTCTCCACTTGAGAGAAAGCTCGAGCCTCCCGCCGACATCCAGAGGAGCCCCGTTTCCGCCTCCTAGCTCGAGAGGAGGGATCCTTTCCCTGCGTGTTCGGGAAAGAATTCCCGGCGTTTACATCGCATCTCAAGTGGAGGCGCTCTCCACAGGAAAGGCGAGAGGAACTCCAGGGTCGAGCCACCATACACAGAGTCCCCCAGATGTCTCAGTCCATTCCAGGGAAACCAGTTTTCCCTGCACTGCCTCGACTTTCAAGCCGAGGATCGACTCACACCACGGTGGCACGTGGGACAGCCCTGTGGGAAAGCCTCGTGGGAAAGCCTCCTGCAAAAACCTCGATGAAAGCCACAGATTTCTTCATCCACGCGAAGGGAAGCATGACACTGCTGCTACAGCTCGGGAGGAAAGTGCACGTGCATGACCTAAGTCGAGACGAGGACTGAATCCCCTGTGGAGACTCCAGAAGTACCCCAAGATCCATGTCAGCACTGGAGAGGAATCCTCAGGTTCCGGCACCGTCTCCACACAACGTCTTAGGCCCGGCATCGACGGGAGAGGAATCCCGAAGGGCCCCCTAGCAACTCGCATGGGGACTGGCCTTTCCTGAGGCCACCAGACCAGGTCCCTGAGGTCCTCGTCTTAAGTCGAGAGCACCTGTGGCAACTCTAGAAAATCCAGGAGGTTCTCCCCTCCAGGCGAGATGAAGCCCATTTCCGCGGAGGCGTCTCGAGGCTAATCAACCTGGCCTCTGGAACTTCCAAAGGGTCCTTCACACCCTTGCTGCAACTCAAGAAGTTCCCCGACGTACCCCTCTCCACTCGAGAGGAAGCACGAGAGTCCTGCCCACATCCAGAGAAGCCCCGTTTCCGCCTCATAGATCGAGAGGTGGAATCCTTTCCCTGCGTGGTCGGGAAAGAATTCCCGGCGTTCCCGGTCGCATCTCAAGAGGAGCCGGTCTCCACAGGAAACACGAGGGGATCTCCAGGGTCGTGACACCATTCCCTGAGTGCCAGAGATTTCTCAGTCCATTCCAGGGAAACCTGTTTTCCCTGCACTGCCTCGACTTTCAAGCCGAGGATCCACTCACACCACGGTGGCACGTGGGACAGCCCTGTGTGAAAGCCTCGTGGGAAAGCCTCGTGGGAAAGCCTCGAGGAAAAGCCACAGATCCCTTGATCCACGCAAAGGGAAGTGTGACACTGCTGCTACAGCTCGGGAGGAAAGCGCACGTGCATGCCCCCACTCGAGACGAGGACTGACTCCCCTGGGGAGACTCCAGAAGTACCCCAAGACCATGTCAGCACTAGAGAGGAATCCTCAGGTTCCGGCACGGACTCCACAAAGATCTTAGGCCCCGTCATTGACGGGAGAGGAATCCCGAAAGGCCCCGGAGCAACTCGCATGGGGACTGGCCTTTCCTGAGGCCACCAGAGCGGGTCCCTGAGGTCCCCATTGTAAGTCGAGAGCACCTGCCGCACCTCGAGAAAATCCAGGAGGTTCTCCCTTCCAGGCGAGATTAGGCCCATTTCCGCTGAGGCATCTCGAGGCTAATCACACCTAAACTCTTGACTTTCCAAAGGGTCCTTCACACCCTTGCTGCAACTCAAGAAGTTCCCCAACTTACCCGTCTCTACTGGAGAGGAAGCACGAGAGTCCCGCCCTCATCCAGAGGAGCCCCGTTTCCGCCTCATAGCTCGAGAGCAGGGATATTTCCCTGCGTGGTCGGGAAAGAAATCCCGGCGTTCCCGTCGCATCTCAAGAGGAGGTGCTCTCCACAGGAAAGGCGAGAGGAACTCCAGGGTCGTGCCACCATTCCCAGAGTCCCCCAGATGTCTCAGTCCATTCCAGGGAAACCTGTTTTCCCTGCACTGCCTCGACTTTCAAGCCGAGGATCGACTCACACCAAGGTGGCACGTGGGACAGCCCTGTGGGAAAGCCTCGAGGGAAAGCCTCGTGGGAAAGCCTCGAGGGAAAGTTGCAGATCCCTTGATCCACACGAAGGGAAGCATGACACTGCTGCTACATCTCGGAGGGAAAGCGCACGTGCATGCCCCCACTTGAGACGAGGACTGACTCGCCTGGGGCGACTCCAGCCGTACCCCAAGATCCATGTCAGCACTGGAGAGGAATCCTCAGGTTCCGGCACCTACTCCACACAAGGTCTTAGGCCCCGGCATCGACGGGAGAGGAATCCCGAGAGGCCCCCGAGTAACTTGCTTGGGGACTGGCCTTTCCCGAGGCCACCGGAGCGGGTCCGTGAGGTCCCCGTCGTAAGTCGAGAGCACCTGCCACAACTCGAGAAAATCCAGGAGGTTCTCCCCTCCAGGCGAGATGAGGCCCATTTCCCCTGAGGCATCTCGAGGCTAATCACACCTAACGTCTGGAACTTACAAAGGGTCTTTCACA
Source organism: Capra hircus (assembly GCF_001704415.2). NCBI lineage: Eukaryota > Metazoa > Chordata > Mammalia > Artiodactyla > Bovidae > Capra > Capra hircus. The sequence continues at coordinate 3,694 of NW_017214090.1, forward strand.
CCCTTGCTGCAACTCAAGAAGTTCCCCGACATACCCGTCTCCACTCGAGAGGAATCACGAGAGTCCCGCCCTGATCCAGAGGAGCCCCATTTCCGCCTCCTAGCTCGAGAGGAGGGATCCTTCCCCTGCGTGGTCGGGAAAGAATTCCCGGCATTTCCGTCGCATCTCAAAGAGGAGGCACTCTCCACAGGAAAGGCGAGAGGAACTCCAGGGTCGTGCCACCATTCCCAGAGTCCCCCAGATGTCTCAGTCCATTCCAGGGAAACCTGCTTTCCCTGCACTGCCTCGACTTTCTAGCCGACGATCGACTCACACCACGGTGGCACGTGGGCAGCCTTGTGGGAAAGACTCGTGGGAAAGCATCGTGGGAAAGCCTCGAGGGAAAGCCACAGATCCCTTGATCCACGCGAAGGGAAGCGTGACACTGCTGCTACAGCTGGGGAGGAAAGCGCACGTGCATGCCCCCACTCGAGACGAGGACTGACTCCACAGGGGAGACTCAGGAAGTACCCCAAGATCCATGTCAACACTGGAGAGGAATCCTCAGGTTCCGGCACCGACTCCACACAAGGTCTTAGGCCGCGGCATCGATGGGAGAGGAATACCGAGAGGCCCCCGAGCAACTCGCATGGGGACTGGCCTTTCCTGAGGCCACCAGATCATGTCCCTGAGGTTCCCGTCGTAAGTCGAGAGCACCTGCCGCAACTCGAGAAAATCCAGGAGGTTCTCCCCTCCAGGCGAGATGAGGCCCATTTCCGCTGAGGCTTCTCGAGGCTAATCACACCTAACCTCTGGAACTTTCAAAGGGTCCTTCACACCCTTGCTGCAACTCAAGAAGTTCCCCGACATACCCGTCTCGACTCGAGAGGAAGCACGAGAGTCCCGCCCACATCCAGAGGAGCCCCGTTTCCGCCTCCTAGCTAGAGAGGAGGGTTCCTTTCCCTGCGTGTTCAGGAAAGAATTCCTGGCCTTCCCATCGCAGCTCAAGAGGGGGCGCTCTCTACAGGAAAGGCGAGAGGAACTCCAGGGTCGTGCCACGATTCCCAGAGTCCCCCAGATGTCTCAGTCCACTCCAGGGAAACGTGTTTTCCTTGCACTGCCTCGACTTTCAAGCCGAGGAATGACTCACACCACGGTGGCACGTTGGACTGCCATTTGGGAAAGCCTCGTGGGAAAGCCTCGTGGGAAAGACTCGGGGGAAAGCCACAGATTCCTTCATCCACGCAAAGGGAAGCGTGACACTACAGCTACAGCTCTGGAGGAAAGCGCACGTGCATGCCCCAACTCGAGACGAGGACTGACTCCGTTAGGGAGACTCCAAAAGTACCCCAGGAACCATGTCAGCACTGGAGTGGAATCCTCCGGTTCCTGCACCGACTCTACACAAGGTCTTAGGCCCCAGCATCGACGGGAGAGGAATCCCGAGAGGCCCCATGAAACTAGCATGGGGACTGGCCTTTCCTGAGGCCACCAGAGCGGGTCCCAGAGGTCCCCGTCGTAAGTCGAGAGCACCTGCCGCAACTAGAGAAAATCCAGGAGGTTCTCCCTTCCAGGCGAGATGAGGCCCATTTCCAGTGAGGCGTCTCGAGGCTAATCACACCGAACATCTGGAATTTCAAAAGGGTCCTTCACACCCTTGCTGCAACTCAAGAAGTTCCCCGACATACCCGTCTCCACTCGAAAGGAAGCACGAGAGTCCGGCCCACATCCAGAGGAGCCCCGTTTCCGCCTCCTAGCTCGAGAGGAGGGATCCTTTCCCTTCGTGTTCGGGAAAGAATTCCCGACGTTTCCGTCGCATCTCAAGAAGAGGCGCTCTCCACAGGAAAGGCGAGAGGAACTCCAGGGTCGTGCCACCATTCCCAGAGTCCCTCAGATGTCTCAGTCCAATTCAGGGAAACCTTTTTTCCCTGCACTGCCTCGACTTTCAAGCCGAGGATCGACTCTCACCACGGTGGCACGTGGGACAGCCTTGTGGGAAAGACTCGAGGGAAAGCCTCGAGGGAAAGCCTCGAGGGAAAGCCTCAGATTTCTTCATCCACGCGAAGGGAAGCATGACACTGCTGCTACAGCTCGGGAGGAAAGTGCACGTGCATGACCTAAGTCGAGACGAGGACTGAATCCCCGGTGGAGACTCCAGAAGTACCCCAAGATCCATGTCAGCACTGGAGAGGAATCCTCAGGTTCCGGCACCGTCTCCACACAACGTCTTAGGCCCCGGCATCGACGGGAGAGGAATCCCGAAGGGCCCGCTAGCAACTCGCATGGGGACTGGCCTTTCCTGAGGCCACCAGAGCAGGTCCCTGAGGTCCTCGTCTTAAGTCGAGAGCACCTGTGGCAACTCGAGAAAATCCAGGAGGTTCTCCCCTCCAGGCGAGATGAAGCCCATTTCCGCGGAGGCGTCTCGAGGCTAATCAACCTGGCCTCTGGAACTTCCAAAGGGTCCTTCACACCCTTGCTGCAACTCAAGAAGTTCCCCGACGTACCCCTCTCCACTCGAGAGGAAGCACGAGAGTCCTGCCCACATCCAGAGAAGCCCCGTTTCCGCCTGATAAATCGAGAGGTGGAATCCTTTCCCTGCGTTGTCGGGAAAGAATTCCCGGCGTTCCGGTCACATCTCAAGAGGAGCCGGTCTCCACAGGAAACACGAGGGGATCTCCAGGGTCGTGAAACCATTCCCTGAGTGCCAGAGATTTCTCAGTCCATTCCAGGGAAACCTGTTTTCCCTGCACTGCCTCGACTTTCAAGCCGAGGATCCACTCACACCACGGTGGCACGTGGGACAGCCCTGTGTGAAAGCCTCGTGGGAAAGCCTCGTGGGAAAGCCTCGAGGAAAAGCCACAGATCCCTTGATCCACGCAAAGGGAAGTGTGACACTGCTGCTACAGCTCGGGAGTAAAGCGCACGTGCATGCCCCCACTCGAGACGAGGACTGACTCCCCTGGGGAGACTCCAGAAGTACCCCAGGACCATGTCAGCACTGGAGAGGAATCCTCAGGTTCCGGCACGGTCTCCACAAAGATCTTAGGCCCCGTCATTGACGGGAGAGGAATCCCGAAAGGCCCCGGAGCAACTCGCTTGGGGACTGGCCTTTCCTGAGGCCACCAGAGCGGGTCCCTGAGGTCCCAATTGTAAGTCGAGAGCACCTGCCGCACCTCGAGAAAATCCAGGAGGTTCTCCCTTCCAGGCGAGATTAGGCCAATTTCCGCTGAGGCATCTCGAGGCTAATCACACCTAACCTCTTGACTTTCCAAAGGGTCCTTCACACCCTTGCTGCAACTCAAGAAGTTCCCCAACATACCCGTCTCCACTGGAGAGGAAGCACGAGAATCCCGCCCTCATCCAGAGGAGCCCCGTTTCCGCCTCATAGCTCGAGAGCGGGGATATTTCCCTGCGTGGTCGGGAAAGAATTCCCGGCGTTCCCGAGGCATATCAAGAGGAGGCGCTCTCCACAGGAAAGGCGAGAGGAACTCCAGGGTCGTGCCACCATTCCCAGAGTCCCCCAGATGTCTCAGTCCATTCCAGGGAAACCTGTTTTCCCTGCACTGCCTCGACTTTCAATCCGAGGATCGACTCTCACCACAGTGGTACGTGGGACAGCTCTGTGGGAAAGCCTCGTGGGAAAGCCTCGTGGGAAAGCCTCGAGGGAAAGCCACAGATTCCTTGATCCACGCGAAGGGAAGTGCGACACTGCTGCTACAGCTCGGAAGGAAAGCACACGTGCATGTCCCCACTCGAGACGAGGACTGACTCCCTTGGGGAGACTCCAGAAGTACCCCAAGGACCATGTCAGCACTGCAGAGGAATCCTCAGGTTCCGGCACTGACTCCACACAAGGTTTTAGGCCCCAGCATCGACGGGAGCAGAAACCCGAGAGGTCCCCGAGCAACTCGCAAGGGGACTGGCCTTTCCTGAGGCCACCAGAGCGGGTCCCTGATGTCCCCGTCGTAAGTCGAGAGCACCTGCCGCAACTCGAGAAAATCCAGGAGGTTCTCCCCTCCATTCGAGATGAGGCCCATTTCCACTGAGGCGTCTTGAGGCTAATCACACCTAAACTCTGGAACTTCCAAAGGGTCCTTCACACCCTTGCTGCAACTCAAGAAGTTCCCCGACATACCCGACTCCACTCGAGAGGAAGCACGAGAGTCCCGCCCACAACCAGAGGAGCCCCGTTTCCGCCTCCTAGCTCGAGAGGAGGGATCCTTTCCCTGCGTGGTCGGGAAAGAATTCCCGGCCTTCCCGTCGCATCTCAATTGGAGGCGCTCTCCACAGGAAAGGCGAGAGGAACTCCAGGGTCGTGCCACATTCCCAGAGTCCCCCAGATGTCTCAATCCATTCCAGGGAAACCTGTTTTCCCTACACTGCCTCGACTTTCAAGCCGAGGATCGACTCACACCACGGTGGCACGTGGGACAGCCCTGTGGGAAAGCCTCGTGGGAAAGCCTCATGGGAAAGCCTCGAGGGAAAGCCCCTGATCCCTTGATCCACGCGAAGGGAAGCGTGACACTGCTGCTACAGCTCGGGAGGAAAGCGCACTTGCATGCCCCCACTCGAGACGAGGACTGACTCCCCTGGGGAGACTCCAGAAGTACCCCAAGATCCATGTCAGCACTGGAGAGGAATCCTCAGGTTCCGGCACCGATTCCACACAAGGTCTTAGGCCCCGGCTTCGACGGGATAGGAATCCCGAGAGGCCCCCGAGCATCTCGCATGGGGACTGGCCTTTCCTGACGCCACCACAGCGGGTCCCTGAGGTTCCCGTCGTAAGTCGAGAGCACCTGCTGCAACTCGAGAAAATCCAGGAGGTTCTGCCCTCCAGGCGAGATGAGGCCCATTTCCGCTGAGGCGTCCTGAGGCTAATCACACCTAAACTCTGGAACTTCCAAAGGGTCCTTCACACCCTTACTGCAACTCAAGAAGTTCCTCGAAAAACCGGTCTCCACTCGAGAGGAAGCACGAGAGTCCCGCCCACATCCAGCGGAGACCCGTTTCCGCCTCCTAGCTCGAGAGGTGGGATCCTTTCCCTGCGTGGTCGGAAAAAAATTCCCGGCGTTCCGCTCGCATCTCAAGAGGAGGCGCTCTCCACAGGAAAGTCGAGACGAACTCCAGTGTCATGTCAATATTCCCAGAGTCCTGCAGAAGTCTCAGTCCATTCCAGGGAAACTGTTTTCCCTGCACTGCCTCGACTTTCAAGTCGAGGATCGACGAACACCAAGGTGGCACGTGGGACAGCCCTGTGGGAAAGCCTAGTGGGAAAACCTCGTGGGAAAGCCTCGAGGGAAAGCCCCAGATCCCGTGATCCACGCCAAGGGAAGCGCGACACTGCTGTTACAGCTCGGAAGGAAAGCGCACGTGCATGTCCCCACTCGAGACGAGGACTGACTCCCCTGGGGAGACTCCAGAAGTACCCCAAGTTCCATGTCAGCACTGCAGAGGAATCCTCAGGTTCCGGCACTGACTCCACACAAGGTTTTAGGCCCCAGCATCGACGGGAGCAGAAACCCGAGAGGTCCCCGAGCAACTCGCAAGGGGACTGGCCTTTCCTGAGGCCACCAGAGCGGGTCCCTGATGTCCCCGTCGTAAGTCGAGAGCACCTGCCGCAACTCGAGAAAATCCAGGAGGTTCTCCCCTCCATTCGAGATGAGGCCCATTTCCACTGAGGCGTCTTGAGGCTAATCACACCTAAACTCTGGAACTTCCAAAGGGTCCTTCACAACCTTGCTGCAACTCAAGAAGTTCCCCGACATACCCGACTCCACTCGAGAGGAAGCACGAGAGTCCCGCCCACAACCAGAGGAGCCCCGTTTCCGCCTCCTAGCTCGAGAGGAGGCTTCCTTTCCCTGCGTGGTCGGGAAAGAATTCCCGGCTTTCCCGTCGCATCTCAATTGGAGGCGCTCCCCACAGGAAAGGCGAGAGGAACTCCAGGGTCGTGCCACATTCCCAGAGTCCCCCAGATGTCTCAGTCCATTCCAGGGAAACCTGTTTTCCCTACACTGCCTCGACTTTCAAGCCGAGGATCGACTCACACCACGGTGGCACGTGGGACAGCCCTGTGGGAAAGCCTCGTGGGATAGCCTCATGGGAAAGCCTCGAGGGAAAGCCCCTGATCCCTTGATCCACGCCAAGGGAAGCGCGACACTGCTGTTACAGCTCGGGAGGAAAGCGCACCTGCATGCCCCCACTCGAGACGAGGACTGACTCCCCTGGGGAGACTCCAGAAGTACCCCAAGATCCATGTCAGCACTGGAGAGGAATACTCAGGTTCCGGCACCGATTCCACACAAGGTCTTAGGCCCCGGCTTCGACGGGAGAGGAATCCCGAAAGGCCCCCGAGCATCTCGCATGGGGACTGGCCTTTCCTGAGGCCACCAGAGCGGGTCCCTGAGGTCCCAGTCGTAAGTCGAGAGCACCTGCCGCAACTCGAGAAAATCCAGAAGGTTCTCCCCTCCAGGCGAGATGAGGCCCATTTCCACTGAGGCGTCTGGAGGCTAATCATATCTAACATCTGGAACTTCCAAAGGGTCATTCATTCCTTTACTGCAACTCAAGAAGTTCCTCGACAAACCGGTCTCCGCTCGAGAGGAAGCACGAGACTCCCGCCCACATCCAGCAGAGACCCGTTTCCGCCTCCTAGCTCGAGAGTAGGGATCCTTTCCCTGCGTGGTCGGGAAAGAATTCCTGGCGTTCCCTTCGCATCTCAAGAGGAGGTGCTCTCCACAGGAATGGCGAGAGGAACTCCAGGGTTGTGCCACCATTCCCAGAGTCCCCCAGATGTCTCAGTCCATTCCAGGGAAACTTGATTTCCCTGCACTGTCTCGACTTTCTAGCCGAGGTTGGACTCACACCACGGTGGCACGTGGGACAGCGCTGTGGGAAAGCCTCGTGGGAAAGCCTCGATGGAAAGCCACAAATCCCTTGATCCACGCGAAGGGAAGTGCGACACTACTGCTACAGCTCGGTAGGAAAGTGCACGTACATGCCCCCACTCGAGACGAGGACTGACTCCCCTGGGGAGACTCCAGAAGTACCCCAAGATCCATGTCAGCACTGGAAAGGAATCCTCAGGTTCCGGCACCGACTCCACACAAGATCTTAGGCCCCTGCATCGACGGGAGAGGAATCCCGAGAGGGCCTCGAGCAACTCGCATGGGGACTGGCCTTTCCTGACGCCACCACAGCGGGTCCCTGAGGTTCCCGTCGTAAGTCGAGAGCACCTGCCGCAACTCGAGAAAATCCAGGAGGTTCTCCCCTCCAGGCGAGATGAGGCCCATATCCGCTGAGGCGTCTCGAGGCTAATCACACCTAAACTCTGGAACTTCCAAAGGGTCCTTCACACCCTTGCTGCAACTCAAGAAGTTCCTCGACAAACCGGTCTCCGCTCGAGAGGAAGCACGAGATTCCCGGCCACATCCAGCAGAGACCCGTTTCCGCCTCCTAGCTCGAGAGTAGGGATCCTTTCCCTGCGTGGTCGGGAAAGAATTCCCGGCGTTCCCTTCGCATCTCAAGAGGAGGCGCTCTCCACTGGATAGGCGAGAGGAACTCCAGGTTCGTGCCACCGTTCCCACACTCCCCCAGATGTCTCATTCCATTCCACAGAAACCATTTTTCCCTACACTGCCTCGACTTTCAAGCTGAGGATCAACTCACACCACGGTGGCATGTGGGACAGCCCTGTGGGAAAGCCTCGTGGGAAAGTCTCCTGAGAAAGCCTCGAGAGAAAGCCACAGATCCCATGATCCACGCGAAGGGAAGGTTGACACTGCTGCTACAGCTCGGGAGAAAAACGCCACATGCATATCTCCACTCGCGACGAGGATTGACTCCCCTGGGAGACTCCAGAAGTACCCAAGATCCATGTCAGCACTGGAGAGGAATGCTCAGGTTCCGGCACGGACTCCACACAAGGTCTAGACCCCGGAATCTACGGGAGAGGAATCCCGAGAGGCCCCAGAGCAATTCCCATGGGGACTGGCCTTTCCTGAGGGCACCAGGGTGGGTCCCTGAGGTCCCATCGTAAGTCCAGAGCACCTGCCGCAACTCGAGAAAATCCAGGAGGTTCCCCAATCCAGGCGAGATGAGGCCCATTTCCGCTGAGGCAACAAGGGGTAATCACACTTAAACTCTGGAACTTCCAAAGGGTCCTTCACACCCTTGCTGCAACTCAAGAAGTTCCCTGACATACCCGTCCCTTCTCAAGAGGATCCCAAGGGTCCCGCCCATATCCAGAGTGGCCCCGTTTCCGCCTGCTAGCTCGAGAGGAGGGATCCTTTCCCTGCGTGGTCGGGAAAGTATTCCTAGCGTTCCCGTCTCATCTCAAGCGAAGGCGCTCTCCACAGGAAAGGCGAGAGTAACTTCAGTATCACGCCCCATTCCCAGAGTCCCCTGGATGTCTCAGTCCATTCCAGGGAAACCTTTTTTCCCTGCACTGCCTCGACTTTCAAGCTGAGGATCGACTCACACCACGGTGGCATGTGGGACAGCCCTGTGGGAAAGCCTCGTGGGAAAGTCTCCTGAGAAAGCCTCGAGGGAAAGCCACAGATCCCATGATCCACGCGAAGGGAAGCGTGACACTGCTGCTACAGCTCGGGAGGAAAACCCACGTGCATATCCCCACTCGCGAAGAGGAATGACTCCCCTGGGAGACTCCAGAGGTACCCAAGATCCATGTCAGCACTGGAGAGGAATCCTCAGGATCCGGCACAGACTCCACACAAGGTCCCAGGGCCCGGCATCGACGGGAGAGGAATCCCGAGAGGCCCCCGTGCAACTGCATGGGGACTGGCCTTTCCTGAGGCCACCAGAGCGGGTCCCTGAGGTCCCAGTCTTAAGTCGAGAGCACCTGCCGCAACTCGAGAAAATCCAGGAGGTTCTCCCCTCCAGGCGAGATGAGGCCCATTTCTGCTGAGGCGTGTCGAGGCTAATCACACCTAAACCTCTCGAACTTCCAAAGGGTCCTTCACACCCTTGCTGCAACTCAAGAAGTTCCCCGACATACCCGTCTCCACTCGAGAGGAAGCACGAGAGTCCCGCCCAAATCCAGAGCAGCCCCGTTTCCGCCTCATACCTCGAGCGGAGGGATCCTTTCCCTGCGTGGTCGGGAAAGAATTCCCGGCGTTCCCGTCGCATCTCAAGAGGAGGCGCTCTCCACCGGAAAGGCGAGAGGAACTCCAGGGTCTTGCCACCATTCCCAGAGTCCCCCAGATGTCTCAATCCATTCCAGAGAAACCTGTTTTCCCTGCACTGCGTCGACTTTCAAGCCGAGGATCGACTCACACCACGGTGGCACGTGGGACAGCCCTGTGGAAAGCCTCGTGGAAAAGCCTCTTGGGAAAGCGTCGAGGGAAAGCCACAGATCCGTTGATCCACGCGAAGGGATGCGTGACACTGCTGCTACAGCTCGGGAGGAAAGCGCACTTGCATGCCCCCACTCGAGTAGAGGACTGACTGCCCTGGGGAGACTCCAGAAGTACCCCAAGATCTATGTCAGCACTGGAGAGGAATCCTCAGGTTACAGCACCTACTCCACACAAGACCTTAGGCTCCGACATCAACGGGAGAGGAATCCCGAGAGGCCCCCGAGCTACTCACATGGGGACTGGCCTTTCCTGAGGCCAGCAGAACGGGTCCCTGAGGTCCCCGTCGTAAGTCGAGAGCACCTGCCGCAACTCGAGAAAATCCAGGAGGTTCTCCCCTCCAGGCGAGATGAGGCACATTTCCACTGAGGCGTCTCGAGGCTAATTACACCTAACCTCTGGAACTTTCAAAGGGTCCTTCACGTCCTTGCTGCAACTCAAGAAGTTCCCCGACATACCCGTCTCCACTCGAGAGGAAGCACGAGAATCCCGCCCACATCCAGAGGAGCCCTGTTTCCTCCTCCTAGCTCGAGGGAGGGATCCTTTCCCTGCGTGGTCGGGGAAAGAATTCCCAGCATTTCCGTCGCATCTCAAGAGGAGGCACTCTCCACAGGAAAGGCGAGAGGAACTCCAGGGTCGTGCCACCATTCCCAGAGTCCCCCAGATGTCTCAGTCCATTCCAGGGAAACCTGCTTTCCCTGCACTGCCTCGACTTTCTAGCCGACGATCGACTCACACCACGGTGGCACGTGGGCAGCCCTGTGGGAAAGACCTCGTGGAAAGCATCGTGGGAAAGCCTCGAGGGAAAGCCACAGATCCCTTGATCCACGCGAAGGGAAGCGTGACACTGCTGCTACAGCTGGGGAGGAAAGCGCACGTGCATGCCCCACTCGAGACGAGGACTGACTCCACAGGGGAGACTCAGGAAGTACCCCAAGATCCATGTCAACACTGGAGAGGAATCCTCAGGTTCCGGCACCGACTCCACACAAGGTCTTAGGCCGCGGCATCGATGGGAGAGGAATACCGAGAGGCCCCCGAGCAACTCGCATGGGGACTGGCCTTTCCTGAGGCCACCAGATCATGTCCCTGAGGTTCCCGTCGTAAGTCGAGAGCACCTGCCGCAACTCGAGAAAATCCAGGAGGTTCTCCCCTCCAGGCGAGATGAGGCCCATTTCCGCTGAGGCTTCTCGAGGCTAATCACACCTAACCTCTGGAACTTTCCAAAGGGTCCTTCACACCCTTGCTGCAACTCAAGAAGTTCCCCGACATACCCGTCTCGACTCGAGAGGAAGCACGAGAGTCCCGCCCACATCCAGAGGAGCCCCGTTTCCGCCTCCTAGCTAGAGAGGAGGGTTCCTTTCCCTGCGTGTTCAGGAAAGAATTCCTGGCCTTTCCCATCGCAGCTCAAGAGGGGGCGCTCTCTACAGGAAAGGCGAGAGGAACTCCAGGGTCGTGCCACCGATTCCCAGAGTCCCCCAGATGTCTCAGTCCACTCCAGGGAAACGTGTTTTCCTTGCACTGCCTCGACTTTCAAGCCGAGGAATGACTCACACCACGGTGGCACGTTGGACTGCCATTTGGGAAAGCCTCGTGGGAAAGCCTCGTGGGAAAGACTCGGGGGAAAGCCACAGATTCCTTCATCCACGCAAAGGGAAGCGTGACACTACAGCTACAGCTCTGGAGGAAAGCGCACGTGCATGCCCCAACTCGAGACGAGGACTGACTCCGTTAGGGAGACTCCAAAAGTACCCCAGGAACCATGTCAGCACTGGAGTGGAATCCTCCGGTTCCTGCACCGACTCTACACAAGGTCTTAGGCCCCAGCATCGACGGGAGAGGAATCCCGAGAGGCCCCATGAAACTAGCATGGGGACTGGCCTTTCCTGAGGCCACCCAGCAGCGGGTCCCAGACGGTCCCCGTCGTAAGTCCGCTGATACGTACGCACCTG
>NW_017214091.1:0-14994 GCF_001704415.2 Capra hircus
CCACTTGCACGTGGGACAGCCCGTTGGAAATGCTCGTGTCGGAAAGCCCCTCCAATGGAAAGCGACAGATCCCTTGATCCACACGTCGGCAAGCGTGACACTGCTGCTGCAGGTCGTGAGGAAATGGCAGGTGCATGCCCCCACACGAGATGAGGACTGACTCCCCTGGTGAGACTCCAGAAGTACCCCAAGATCCATGTCAGCACTGGAGAGGCATCCTCAGGGTCTGGCCCCGACTCCACACAAGGTCTTAGGCACCGGCATCGATGGGAGAGGAATCCCTAGAGGCCCCCTGGTAACTCACATGGGGACTGGACTTTCCTGAGGCCACCAGAGCGGGTCCCTGAGGACCCGTCGTAACTCGAGAGCACCTGCCGCAACTGGGTAAAATCCAGGAGGTTCTCCCCTCCAGGCGGGATGAGCCCATTTCCTCTGAGGTGTCTGGAGGCTCATCACACCTAACCTCTGGAAATTAAAAAGGGTCCTTGCTGCAACTCAAGAAGTTCCCCGACATACCGTCTCCACAAGAGGAAGCACGGGGGTCCCGCCCACATTCAGAGGAACCCCGTTTCCGAGATGAAGGATCCTATCCTGCTTAGTCAGGAAAGATTTTTTGGCGTTTCCATGGCATCTCAAGAGCAAGGGTTCTCAATAGGAAAGGCAAGAGGAACTCCAGGGTCGTGCCACCATTTCAAGAGTCCCCCAGATGTCTCAGTCCATTTCAGAGGAACCCGTTTTCCAGCACTGCCTCGAATTTCACGCCGAGGATCCACTCACACCATGGTGGCATGTGGGACAGCCCTGTGAGAAAGCCTCGAGGGAAAGCCACAGATCCCTTGATCCCCGCGACGGGAAGCGTGACACATCTGCTACACTGTCCCTGAGGTCACGGTCGTATGTCGAGAGTACCTGCCGCAACTCGAGAAAATCCAGGAGGTTCTCTGCTCCAGTCGAGATGAGGCCCATTTTCTCTGCGGCGTCTCGAGAGTAATCACACCTAAACTCTGGAACTTCCAAAGTGTCGTAAACACCCTTGCTAAAACTCAAGAAGTTCCCCGACATACCCGTCTCCACTCCAGAGGAAGCACGAGGGTCCGGCCACCGCCAGAGGAGCTCCGTTTCCGCCTCCAAGCTCGAGATGAGGGATCCTTCCCTGCTTCCTCGGGAAAGAATTCCCGACGTTTCGACGCATCTCAAGAGGAGGCGCGCTGCACAGGAAAGGCGAGAGGAACTCATGGGTCGTGCCACCATTCCAAGAGTCCCCCAGATGTCTCAGTCCATTCCAGAGGATCCTGTTTTCCCTGCACTGCTTCGACTTTCACGCCGAGGATCGACTCACACCACGGTGGTACGTGTGACAACCCTGTGGGAAAGCCTCGTGGGAAAGCCTCGAGGGAAAGCCACAGATCCCTTAATCCACGCGACGGAAAGCGTGACACTGCTGCTACAGCACGGCAGGAAAGCGCACGTGCATGCCCCTACTCGACACGAGAACTGACTCCCCTGGTGAGAATCCAGAAATACCCCAAGATGCATGTCAGCCCTGGAGAGGAATCCTCAGGTTCCAGCCCCGACTCCACACAAGGTCTTAGGCCCTGGCATCGACGGAGAGGAATAGCGACAGGACCTCTAGCAACTCGCATGGGGACTGGCCTTTCCTGAGGTCACCAGAGCGGGTCCATGAGGTCCCCGTCGTAAGTCGAGAGCACCTGCCGCAACTCGGTAAAATCCAGGAGGTTCTCCCCTGCAGGTGAGATGAGGCCCGTTTCCACTGAGGTGTCTCGAGGCTAATCACACGTGAACTCTGGAACTTCTAAAGAGTCTTTCACAGTCATGCTGCAACTCAAGAAGTTCCCCGACATACCCGTCTCCACTCAAGAGGAAGCACGAGGGTCCGGCCACATCCAGAGGAGCTCCGTTTCCGGCTCTCGTAGCTCGAATGAGGATCCTTTCCCTACTTGGTCGGGAAAGAATTCCTGGCATTTCCATCGCATCTCAAGAGGAGGCGCTCTAAACAGTAAAGGTGAGAGGAACTCCAGGTCGTGCCATCATTCCAGAGTCCCCCGGATGTCTCAGTCAATTCCAGGGAAACCTGTTTTCCCTGCACTGCCTCGACTTTCAATCCGAGGATAGAGTCACACCACGGTGGCACGTGGGACAGCCTGTGGGAAAGCCTCGAGAGAAAGCCTCGTGGGAAAGCCTCGAGGGAAATCCACAGATGCCTTGATCCACTCGAAGGGAAGCTTGAAAATGCTGCTACAGCTCGGAGGAAAGCGAACGTGCATGCCCCCACTCAAGACGAGATCTGACTCCCCTGGGGAGACTCCAGAAGTACCCCAAGATCCATGTCAGCACTGGAGAGGAATCCTCAGGTTCCGGGACTGACTCCACACAAGGTCTTAGGCCGGGCATCGACGGGAGAGGAATCCCGAGAGACCACCGAGCATCACGAATGGGGACTGGCCTTTCCTGAGGCCACCAGAGCGGGTTCCTGAGGTCCCCGTCGTAAGTCGAGAGCACCTGCCGTAACTCGAGAAAATCCAGGAGGTTCTCCCCTCCAGGCGAGATGAGGCCCATTTCCTCTGAGGCGTCTCGAGGCTAATCACACCTAACCTCTGGAACTTCCAATGGGTCCTTCACACCCTTGCTGCAACTCAAGAAGTTCCCCAAAATACCCGTCTCCACTCGAGAGGAAGCACGAGAGTCCCGCCCACATCCAGAGGAACCCCGTTTCCGCCTCCTAGCTCGAGAGAGGGATCCTTTCCCTGCCTGTTCGGAAAGAATTCCCGGCGTTCCCGACGCATCTCAAGAGGAGGCGCTCTCCACAGGAAAGGGAGAGGAACTCCAGGGTCGTGCCACCATTCCCAGAGTCCCCAGATGTCTCAATCCATTCCAGGGAAACCTGTTTTCCCTGCACTGCCTCACTTTCAAGCCGAGGATCGACTCACACCACGGTGGCACGTGGGACAGCCCTGCGGGAAAGCCTGGTGGGAAAGCCTCGAGGGAAAGCCACAGATCCCTTGATCCACGCGAAGGGAAGCGTGACACTGCTGCTACAGCTCGGGAGGAAAGCGCACGTGCATGCCCCCACTCGCGACGAAGACTGACTCCCCTGGGGAGACTTCAGAAGTACCCCAAGATCCATGTCAGCACTGGAGAGGATCCTCAGGTTCCGGCACTGACTCCACACAAGGTCTTATGCCGGGGTCCAGCCCCGGTGGATCCAGGGAATTCGAAGGTGGTCGGCGTTGGCGTGGAAAGACTTGTTTATTTATTAATGTAAGATTAGATTAGGAAACTATAGTGTAGTAAGAAGATTAAGTGGAGGAAGAGGGCTGAATAGCTTGGTTTACGCGGAAGGCCAATAAAATTCCAGACAAGGAATTTGCACCACCTACGTTGGGCCACCGGCGCCCGCTTGAATATCTAAGGGTGCCTCGCCTTAAGCTCCCTTTCGTGCGGGTCTTAACAGCCGGGGCAAGTAAGTAGACCTGGCGAGCCTCCGCACTCCAGGTGGAGATTCAGCCTGAAGTTAAAGTAAAGAGCAGAGAGAAGGAAAGGTAGAGAAGAAGAAGAGAGAGAAAGACACGGGGGGAGCCAGAGTCCCAAGAAACCAGGCTGAGAGACTAGTTCGAGAAGCTGGTCCGAGAAACTGGCCCCCGGCCCCTGGCCTCCTCCTTTATTGTTCAGAAGGCCTTTTATACTTTTGATAAAACATGGAGATCAATGGATAACACAAAATTATGTAGCGTTCACAACCCAGATTCTTTCTGTATATCATTTTGTATACAAAAGGTCTCAGGTGATTTACATTATCTTCTGGCCAAGAGGCTTGTTAACACTTTTTGGCTCTCTTCCTTAATGAATGTTAATTTTGTTTCCCCTGAAGTGTTTTTCTTTAATCTGCATCTCCTTAAAGCATTAAAGTTACATCTCTATAGAACAAAGGTGCAGTGGGTTATAACAAAGAAGGTACTTAACTCAAAGATCTAATGTTGCTAATACCAGGTCTACTACTTGTTTTTCTATATACCAACTATATCTAAAAATAAAGGATATGAAAATTTGGCAGCAAGCATTGACCCAAAAAATGAAACTTTTAATCAGTCCTATTCTAAAGCTTTTGACTCCTCGGAAGCTCCTGCATTCCTAGGATGTTTTAAGCTTCCTGTGCCTCCTGCGGTCAGGAGGCCTCAAACAATCACAAGCGCAGCTGTACGAGTCCTACAGGCAGGCTAGAAAGCCAGCAGAGGGTTTTTGGATTGAAACACTCTTTCAAATGCAGAAGACTAACGCCCTGAATTGACTTTTTCCAGAAAAGGTCAGAAGAGTGAAAAAGCAGAGCACAAAAACCGGCAGATTTTTGTTGGGGTACATGCTTAAAAATTTCCAGAGGGGTTCCTGAAGTCTGAGCACGCCTTGCTTATGTCAGCTTCCTTCCTCATAAACTTGTCACGGGCGGGCTTCCTCACACTGGCTCCCGGCAGGCTTAGGCCCCGGCATCGACGGGAGAGGAATCCCGAGAGGCCCCGAGCAACTCGCATGGGGACTGGCCTTTCCTGAGGCCACCAGAGCGGGTCCCTGAGGTCCCCGTCATAAGTCGAGAGCACCTGCCGCTACTCGAGAAAATCCAGGAGGTTCTCCCTCCAGGCGAGATGAGGCCCATTTCCGCTGAGGCGTCTCGAGGCTAATCACACCTAACCTCTGGAACTTCCAAAGGGTCCTTCACACCCTTGCTGCAACTCAAGAAGTTCCCCGACATACCCGTCTCCACTCGAAAGGAATCACGAGAGTCCCCCTCATCCAGAGAAGCCCCGTTTCCGCCTCCCAGATCGAGAGGAGGGATCCTTTCCCTGCGTGGTCGGGAAAGAATTCCCGGCGTTCCCGTGGCATCTCAAGAAGAGGCGCTCTCCACAGGAAAGGCGAGAGGAACTCCAGGGTCGTGCCACCATTCCCAGAGTCCCCCAGATGTCTCAGTTCATTTCAGGGAAACCTGTTTTCCCTGTACTGCCTCGACTTTCAAGCCGAGGATCGACTCACACCACGGTGGCACGTGGGACAGCCCTGCGGGAAAGCCTTGGGAAAGCCTCGGGAAAGCCTCGAGGGAAAGCCTCGTGGGAAAGCCACAGATCCCTTGATCCACGCGAAGGGGAGCATGACACTGCTGCTACAGCTCGGGAGGAAAGCGCACGTGCATGCCCCACTCGCGACGAAGACTGACTCCCCTGGGGAGACTTCAGAAGTACCCCAAGATCCATGTCAGCACTGGAGAGGAATCCTCAGGTTCCGGCACGACTCCACACAAGGTCTTATGCCGGGTCCAGCCCGGTGGATCCAGGGAATTCGAAGGTGGTCGGCGTTGGCGTGGAAAGACTTGTTTATTTATTAATGTAAGATTAGATTAGGAAACTATAGTGTAGTAAGAAGATTAAGTGGAGAAGAGGGCTGAATAGCTTGGTTTACGCGGAAGGCCAATAAAATTCCAGACAAGGAATTTGCACCACCTACGTTGGGCCACCGGCGCCCAATATCTAAGGGTGCCTCGCCTTAAGCTCCCTTTCGTGCGGGTCTTAACAGCCGGGGCAAGTAAGTAGACCTGGCGAGCCTCCGCACTCCAGGTGGAGATTCAGCCTGAAGTTAAAGTAAAGAGCAGAGAGAAGGAAAGGTAGAGAAGAAGAAAGAGAGAGAAAGACACGGGGGGAGCCAGAGTCCCAAGAAACCAGGCTGAGAGACTAGTTCGAGAAGCTGGTCCGAGAAACTGGCCCCGGCCCCTGGCCTCCTCCTTTATTGTTCAGAAGGCCTTTTATACTTTTGATAAAACATGGAGATCAATGGATAACACAAAATTATGTAGCGTTCACAACCCAGATTCTTTCTGTATATCATTTTGTATACAAAAGGTCTCAGGTGATTTACATTATCTTCTGGCCAAGAGGCTTGTTAACACTTTTTGGCTCTCTTCCTTAATGAATGTTAATTTTGTTTCCCCTGAAGTGTTTTTCTTTAATCTGCATCTCCTTAAAGCATTAAAGTTACATCTCTATAGAACAAAGGTGCAGTGGGTTATAACAAAGAAGGTACTTAACTCAAAGATCTAATGTTGCTAATACCAGGTCTACTACTTGTTTTTCTATATACCAACTATATCTAAAAATAAAGGATATGAAAATTTGGCAGCAAGCATTGACCCAAAAAATGAAACTTTTAATCAGTCCTATTCTAAAGCTTTTGACTCCTCGGAAGCTCCTGCATTCCTAGGATGTTTTAAGCTTCCTGTGCCTCCTGCGGTCAGGAGGCCTCAAACAATCACAAGCGCAGCTGTACGAGTCTACAGGCAGGCTAGAAAGCCAGCAGAGGGTTTTTGGATTGAAACACTCTTTCAAATGCAGAAGACTAACGCCCTGAATTGACTTTTTCCAGAAAAGGTCAGAAGAGTGAAAAAGCAGAGCACAAAACCGGCAGATTTTGTTGGGTACATGCTTAAAAATTTCCAGAGGGGTTCCTGAAGTCTGAGCACGCCTTGCTTATGTGAGCTTCCTTCCTCATAAACTTGTCACGGGCGGGCTTCCTCACACTGGCTCCCGGCAGGCTTAGGCCCCGGCATCGAAGGGAGAGGAATCCCGAGAGGCCCCGAGCAACTCGCATGGGGACTGGCCTTTCCTGAGGCCACCAGAGCGGGTCCTGAGGTCCCCGTCATAAGTCGAGAGCACCTGCCGCTACTCGAGAAAATCCAGGAGGTTCTCCCCTCCAGGCGAGATGAGGCCCATTTCCGCTGAGCGTCTCGAGGCTAATCACACCTAACCTCTGGAACTTCCAAAGGGTCCTTCACACCCTTGCTGGCAACTCAAGAAGTTCCCCGACATACCCGTCTCCACTCGAGAGGAAGCACGAGAGTCCCGCCCTCATCCAGAGGAGCCCCGTTTCCGCCTCCTAGCTCGAGAGGAGGGATCCTTCCCATGCGTGGTCGGGAGAGAATTCCCGGGTTTCCGTCGGCATCTCAAGAGGAGGCGCTCTCCACAGGAAAGGCGAGAGGAACTCCAGGGTCGTGCCACCATTCCAGAGTCCCCCAGATTTCTCAGTCCATTCCAGGGAAACCTGTTTTCCCTGCACTGCCTCGACTTTCAAGCCGAGGATCGACTCACACCACGGTGGCACGTGGGACAGCCCTGTGGGAAAACCTCCTGGGCAAGCCTCGAGTGAAAGCCACAGATCCCTTGATCCACGTGAAGGGAAGCGTGACACTGCTGCTACAGCTCGAGAAGGAAATTGCACGTGCATGCCCCATTCGAGACGAGGACTGACTCCCTTGGGGAGACTCCAGAAGAACCCAAATCCATGTCAGCACTGGAGAGGAATCCTCAGGTGCCGGCAGCGACTCCACAAAAGGTCTTAGGCCCCGGCATCGACGGGAGAGGAATCCCGAGAGGCCCCCGGAAAAACTCGCATGGGGACTGGCCTTTCCTGAGACCACCAGAGCGGGTCGCTGAGATCCCCGTCGTAAGTCGAGAGCACCTGCCACAACTCGAGAAAATCCAGGAGGTTCTCCCCTCCAGGCCAGATGAGGCCCGTTTCCGCTGAGGCGGTCTCGAGGCTAATCACACCTAACCTCTGGAACTTCCAAAGGGTCCTTCACACCCTTGCTGCAACTCAAGAAGTTCCCCGACATACCCGTCTCCACTCGAGAGGAATCACGAGAGTCCCGCATTCATCCAGAGGAGCCCCGTTTCCGCCTCCTAGCCTGAGAGGAGGGATCCTTTCCCTGCGTGGTCTGGAAAGAATTCCCGGAGTTCCCGTCGCATCTCAAAAGGAGGCGCTCTCCACAGGAAATGCGAGAGGAACTCCTGGGTCGAGCCACATTCCCAGAATCCCCCAGATGTCTCAGTCCATTCCAGGGAAACCTGTTTTCCCTGCACTGCTCGACTTTCAAGCCGAGGATTGACTCACACCACGGTGGCACGTGGGACAGCCCTGTGGGATAGCCTCGTGGGAAAGCCTCGTGGAAAGCCTCCTTGAAAAGCCACAGATCCCTTGATCCAGGGAATGGAAGCGCGACACTGCTGCTATAGCTCGGGAGGAAAGCGCACGTGCATGCCCCACTCGAGACGAGGACTGACTCCACTGGCGAGACTCCAGAAGTACCCCAAGATCCATGTCAGCACTGGAGAGGAATCCTCAGGTTCCGGCACCTACTCCACAAAAGATATTAGGCCCAGGCATCGACGGGAGAGGAATCCCGAGAGGCCCCCGAGCTACTCGCATGGGGACTGGCCTTTCCTGAGGCCACCAGAGCGGGTCCCTGAGGTCCCCGTCGTAAGTCGAGAGCACTGCCGCAACTCGAGAAAATCCAGGAGGTTCTCCCCTCCAGGCGAGATGAGGCCCATTTCCGCTGAGGCATCTCGAGGCTAATCACACCTAACCTCTGGAACTTCCAAAGGGTCCTTCACACCTTGCTGCAACTCAAGAGTTCCCCGACATACCCGTCTCCACTCGAGAGGAAGCACGAGAGTCCCACCCATATCCACAGTTGCCCCAGTTCCGCCTCCTAGCTCGAGAGGAGGGATCCTTTCCCTGCGTGGTCGAGAAAGAATTCCGGAGTTCCCATCGCATTTCTCGAGGCGGCGCTCTCCACAGGAAAGGTGAGAGGACTCTAGGTCGTGGCATCATTCCCTGAGTCCCCCAGATGACTCAGTCCATTGCAGGGAAACCTATTTTCCCTGCACTGCCTCGACTTTCAAGCCGAGGATCGACTCACACCACGGTGGCACGTGGGACAGCCCTGTGGGAAAGCCTCGTGGGAAAGCCTCGTGGGAAAAAAGGAAAGCCACAGATCCCTTGATCCACGCGAAGGAAACGTGACACTGCTGCTACAGCTCGGGAGGAAAGCGCACGTGCATGCCCCCACTCGGAGGAGGACTGACTCCCCTGGGGAGACTCAAGAAGTACACCAAGATCCATGTCAGCACTGAAGAGGAATCCTCAGGTTCCGGCACCGACTCCTCACAAGACCTTAGGCCCCGGCATCGACGGGAGAGAATCCCGAAAGGCTCCCGAGCAACTCGCATGGGGACTGGCCTTTCCTGAGGCCACCAGAGGGGATCCCTGTTGTTCCCGTCATAAGTCGAGAGCACATGCCGCAACTCGAGAAAATCCAGGAGGTTGTCCCCTCCAGGCGAGATGAGGCCCATTTCTGCTGAGGGGTCTCGAGGCTAATCACACCTAACCTCTGAACTTCCAAAGGTACTTCACGCCCTTGCTGCAACTCAAGAAGTTCCCCGACCTACCCGTCTCCATTCGAGAGGAAGCACGAGAGTCCGCCCACATCAAGAGGAGCCATCTTTCTGCCTCATAGCTCGAGAGCAGGGATCCCTTCCCTGCGTGGTCGGGAAAGAATTCCCGGCGTTTCCGTCGCATCTCAAGAGGAGGTGCTTTCCACAGGAAAGGTGAGAGGAACTCCAGGGTCGTGCCACCATTCCCAGAGTCCCCCAGATGTCTCAGTCCATTGCAGGGAAAACTATTTTCCCTGCACTGCCTCGACTTTCAAGCCGAGGATCGACTCACACCACAGTGACACGTGGGACAGACCTGTGGGAAAGCCTCGTTGGAAAGCCTCGAGGGAAAACCACAGATCCCTTGATCCACGCGAAAGGAAGTGTGACACTGCTGCTACAGCTCGGGATAAAAGCGCTCGTGCATGCCCCCACACGAGATGAGGACTGACTCCCCTGGGGAGACTCCAGAAGTACCCCAAATCCATGTCAGCACTGGAGAGGAATCCTCAGGTTCGGCACCGACTCCACACAAGGTCTTAGGCCCCGGCATCGACAGGAGAGGAATCCCGAGAAACCCCCGAGCAACTCCATGGGGACTGGCCTTTCCTGAGGCCCCAGAGCGGGTCCCTGAGGTCCCCGTCGTACGTTGAGAGCACCTTCCGCAACTCGGAAAATCCAGGAGGTTCTCCCCTCCAGGCGAGATGAGGACCATTTCGCTGAGGCGTCTCGAGACTTATCACATCTAACATCTGGAACTTCCAAAGGGTCCTTCACACCCTTGCTGCAACTCAAGAAGTTCCCCGGCATACCTGTCTCAAATCGAGAGGAAGCACGAGAGTTCTGCCCACATCCAGAGGAGCCCCGTTTCCGCCTCCTAGCTGGAGAGGTGGGATCCTTTCCCTGCGTGGTCGGGAATGAATTCCCGGCGTTCCCTCACATCTCAAGAGGAGGTGCTCACCACAGGAAATGCGAGATGAACTCCAGGATCGTGCCACCATTCCCTGAGTCCCCCAGATGTCTCAGTCCATTCCAGGGAAACCTGTTTTCCCGCACTGCCTCGACTTTCAAGGCGAGGATCGACTCACACTACGGTGGCACGTGGGACAGCCCTGTGGGAAAGCCTCGCAGGAAAGCCTCGTGGGAAAGCCTCGGAAAGCCACAGATCCCTTGATCCACGCGAAGGGAAGTGTGACACTGCTGCTACAGCTCCAGAGGAAAGCGCACGTGCAGCCCCACTCGAGACGAGGACTGACTCCCCTGGGGAGACTCCAGAAGTACCCCAAGATCCATGTCAGCACTGGAGAGGAATCCTCAGGTTCCGGCACCGACTCCACACAAAATCTTAGGAACCGGCATCGATGGAGAGGAATCCCAGGAGGCCCCGAGCAACTCGCATGGGCACTGGCCTTTCCTGAGGCCACCAGAGCGGGTCGCTGAGGTCCCCGTCGTAATTCGAGAGCACCTGCTGCAATTCGAGAAAATCCAGGAGGTTCTCCCCTCCAGGCGAGGTGAGGGCCATTTCCGCTGAGGCGTCTCGAAGCTAATCACACCTAACCTCTGGAACTTCCAAAGGGTCCTTCACACCCTTGCTGCAACTCAAGAAGTTCCCCAACATACCCGTCTCCACTCGAAAGGAAGCACGAGAGTCCGCCCACATCCAGAGGAGCCCCGTTTTCGCCTCCTAGCTCGAGAGGAGGGATCCTTTCCCTGCGTGGTCGGGAAAGAATTCCCGGCATTCCCTCGCATCTCAAGAGGAGGCGCTCTCCAAAGGAAAGCGAGAGGAACTCCAGGGCCATGCCACCATTCCCAGAGTCCCCCAGATGTCTCACTCCATTCCAGGGAAGCCTGTATTTCCCACTCTGCCTCGACTTTCAAGCTGAGGATCGACTCACACCACGGTGGCACGTTGGACAGCCCTGTGGGAAAGCCTCGTGGGAAATTCTCGAGGGAAAGCCACAGATCCCTTGATCCAAGCGAAGGGAAGCGTGACACTGCTCTTACAGCTCTGGAGAAAAGCGCACGTGCATGCCCTCACTCGAGACGAGGACTGACTCCCCTGGGGAGACTCCAGAATTACCCCAAGATCCATGTCAGCACTGGAGAGGAATCCTCAGTTTCCGGCACCGACTCCACACAAGATCTTTGGCCCCGGCAGCGACGGGAGAGGAATCCGAGAGGCCCCGAGCAACTCGCATGGGGACTGGCCTTTCCTGAGGCCACCAGAGTGACTCCCAGGGGAGTGGGTCCCTAGCAGTGTCATGCTTCCCTTCGCGTGGATCAAGGAATCTGTGGCTTTCCCTCGAGGCTTTCTTTCCCACGAGGCTTTCCCAGTGGGCTGTCCACGTGCCACCGTGGTGTGAGTCGATCCTAGGCTTGAAAGTCAAGGCAGTGCAAGGAAAATAGGTTTCCCTGGAATGGACTGAGACATCTGTGGAACTCTGGGAATGGTGGCACGACACTGGAGTTCCTCTCGCGTTTCCTGTGGAGAGTGCCCCGAGCAACTTGCATGGGGACTGGCCTTTCATGAGGCCAAAAGAGCGGGTCTCTGAGGTCCAAGTCGTAAGTCGAGAGCTCCTGCTGCAACTCGAGAAAATCCAGGAGGTTCTCCCCTCCAGGCGAGATGTGGCCCATATCCGATGAGGCGTCTCGAGGCTTATCAACAAGCGTCTGGAACTAACAAACGGGCCTTCAAACCCTAGCTGCAACTCAAGAAGTTCCCCGAAATACCCTCTCCACTCGAGAGGAAGCGAGAGTCCCGCCACATCCAGAGTAGCCCCGTTACTGCCTCCTAGCTCGAGAGGAGGGATCCTTTCACTGAGTGGTCGGTCAAGTATTCCCGGAGTTCCCGACTCATCTCAAGAGGAGGCGCTATCCACAGGAAAGGCGAGAGGAACTCCAGATTCGTGCACCCATTCCCAGAGTCCCCCAGATGTCTCAGTCCATTCCAGGGAAACCTGTTTCCCTACACTGCCTCGACTTTCAGGACGAGGATCCACTCACACCACGGTGGCACTTGGCACAGCCCTTAGGGAAATCCTCGAGGGAAAGCCACAGATCCCTTGATCCATGCAAAGAGAAGCGTGACACTGCTGCTACAGCTTGGGAGGAAAGCGCACGTGCATGCCTCCACTCGAGATGAGGAC
Organism: Capra hircus; assembly: GCF_001704415.2. Lineage (NCBI taxonomy): Eukaryota > Metazoa > Chordata > Mammalia > Artiodactyla > Bovidae > Capra > Capra hircus. The sequence goes on from NW_017214091.1 coordinate 12,413, forward strand.
TGACTCCCCTGGGGAGACTCCAGAAGTACCCCAAGATCTATGTCAGCACTGGAGAGGAATCCTCAGGTTCCGGCACCGACTCCACACAAGGTCTTAGACCCGGCATCGACGGGAGAGAAATCCCGAGAGGCCCCGAGCAACTCGCATGGGGACTGGCCTTACCTGAGCCACCAGAGCGGGTCCCTGAGGTCCCCGTCGTAAGTCGAGAGCACCTGCACCAACTCGAGAAAATGCAGGAGGTTCTCCCCTCCAGGGGAGATGAGGCCCATTTCTTCTGAGGCGTCCCCAGGCTAATTACACCTAACCTCTGGAACTTTCAAAGGGTCCTTCACACCATTGCTGCAACTCAAGAAGTTCCCCGACGTACCCGTCTCCACTCGAGAGGAAGCACGAGAGTCCGCCCACATCCAGAGGAGCCCCGTTTCCGCCTCATAGCTCGAGAGGAGGGATCTTTCCCTGCGTGGTCGGGAAAGAATTCCCGGCGTTCCCGTCGCATCTCAATTGGAGGCGCTCTCCACAGGAAAGGAGAGAGGAACTCCAGGTCGTGCCACCATTCCCAGAGTCTTCCAGATGTCTCAGTCCATTCCAGGGAAACCTGTTTTCCCTGCACTGCCTCGACTTTCAAGCCGAGGATCGACTCACACCTCGGTGGCACGTGGGACAGCCCTGTGGGAAAGCCTGGTGGAAAGCCTCGTGGAAAGTCTCGTGGGAAAGCCTCGAGGGAAAGCCACAGATGCTTTGATCCACGCGAATGGAAGCTTGACAGTGCTGCTACAGCTCGGAGGAAAGTTCACGTGCATGCCCTTACTCGAGACGAGGACTGACTCCCCTGTGGAGACTCCAGAAGTACCCCAAGTTCCATGTCAGCACTGGAAAGAATCCTCAGGTTCCGGCACCGACTACACAAGGTCTTAGGCCCTGGCATCGACGGGAGAGGAATCCCGAGAGGCCCCGAGCAACTCACATGGGGACTGTCCTTTCCTGAGGCCACCAGAGCGGATCCTTGAGGTCCCTGTCGTAGGATGAGAGCACCTGCAGCAACTTGAGAAAATACAGGAGGTTCTCCCTTCCAGGCGAGATGAGGCCCATTTCCGCTGAGGTGTCACAAGGCTAATCACTCCTAACCTCTGGAAATTCCAAAGGGTCCTTCACACCCTTGCTGCAACTCAAGAAGATCCCCAACATACCCGTCTCCACTCGAGAGGAAGCACGAGAGTCCCACCACATCCAGAGGAGCCTCGTTTCCGCCTCATGGCTCGAGAGGAGGGATCCTTTCACTGCGTGGTCGGGAAAGAATTCCCGGCATTCCCCTCGCATCTCAAGAGGAGGCGATCTCCACAGGAAAGGCGAGAGGAACTCCAGGGTCGTGCCACCATTCCCAGAGTCCCCCAGATGTCTCAGTCCATTCCAGGGAAACCTGTTTTCCCTGCACTGCCTCGACTTTCAAGCCGAGGATCGACTCACACGACGGTGACACGTGGGTCAGCCCTGTGGGAAAGGTGGGAAAGCCTCGTGGGAAAGCCTCGTGGGAAAGCCTCGTGGGAAAAACCTCGAGGGGCCACAGATTCCTTGATCCACGCGAAGGGAAGCGTGACACTGCTGCTACAGCTCTGAAGGAAAGCGCAACTGCATGCCCCCACACGAGACGAGGACTGACTCCCCTGGGGAGACTCCAGAAGTAACCCAAGATCCATGTCAGCACTGGAGAGGAATCCTCAGGTTCAGGTACCGACTCCACACAAGGTCTTAGGTCCCGGCATCGATGGGAGAGGAATCCCGAGAGGCCCCCGAGCAACGTGCATGTGGACTGGCCTTTCCTGAGGCCACCAGAGCGGGTCCCTGAGATACCCGTCGTATGTCGAGAGCACATGCAGCAACTCGAGAAAATCCAGGAGGTTGTCCCCTCCAGGCGAGTTGAGGCCTTTCTGCTGAGGCGTCTCGAGGCTAATCACACCTACCCTTTGGAACTTCCAAAGGGTCCTTCACACCCTTCCTGCAACGCAAGAAGTTCCATCCACACAGAGAAAAGCACGTCCCGCCCACATCCAGAGGAGCCCCGTTCCCGCCTCCTAGCTCGAGAGGTGGGATTCTTTCCCTGCAGGGTCGGGGAAAGAATTCCCGGCGTTCCTGTTGCATCTCAAGAGGAGGCGCTCTCCACCTGAAAGGCGAGAGGGACTCAAGGGTCGTGCCACCATTCCCAGAGTCCCGCAGATGTCTCAGTCCATTCCAGGGAAACCTGTTTTCCCTGCACTGCCTCGACTTTCAAGCGAGGATCGAATCACACCAAGGTGGCACGTGGGACAGACCTGTGGGAAAGCCTCTTGGGAAAGGGAAGCCTGGAAAGCCACAGATGCCTTGATCCACGGGAAGGAAACGTGACACTGCTGCTACAGCTCGGAGGAAAGCACACGTGCATGCCCACACTCGAGACGAGGACTGACTCCCCTGGGGCGATTCCAGAAGTACCCAAGATCCAGTCAGCTGGAGAGGAATCTTCAGGTTCCTGCACCGACTCCATACAAAGTCTTAGGCCCTGGAATAGAATGGGAGAAGAATCCAGAGAGGCCCCGAGCAACTCGCAT
>NW_017214092.1:0-14994 GCF_001704415.2 Capra hircus
CCCACCCAACGGGGATCTTGGCGGTCCGGGGCACAGCCGTGGCCGGAAAAGCCCACTCACTCCACGGGGACTCCGTCCAGGGTCTCTGCTTGGAAAGAGGCCAGGGCGGCCCCTCCATCTACCCACCCAAACCTTATTGACGTCAATGGGGCGGAGCGCCTCCCGCTTTCCAGAGTCCTGAGCTGCTGGGTCCCCGCCCACTCGGCCAGCAGTCTGCAGCATGCCCGTGTGCCTCTCCCACCATGGCTTCGTCCGGCTCCTCCAGCACCTCAAGCAGTACGTTTGCCCTCGGTCCCTGTGGTCGGATCACATCTCAGGGGATTTGCAGCGTGGCTGGGCAAGGGCTCTCGGCCAACGTGTTGACCCCTCCCACCGAGAACGGCGGGGACCCATCGCGCCAGGCCCGGGTTCCGAGGCGTCAGGTGTGCCCAAATTCGGAGGGCCTGGCATCGTTCGTTCATCTTGCTCCTTTGGCACACGCATGGCTTCTCCGTTCTCTTTTCTGGGAAGACAGTGTTGTTTCAGGGGAGTGCTGCTGCGGGGGCGGGGGCCGGGGTTGGGTGGTGGTGGGAGCAGTGCTGTGCTGGGATGAGGCCCTTTCCTCATATCTTCCTGTGGAATGGGAGTCGGGGAGCTCTGTGGCCTTGCTGCCTTTAGTGGCTTCCTCTGGCAGGGGCCTAGTGGCTTCTGCCTTTTGTCAGGCGTTACGGGTTTGGGCTTCGCTTTGGTGGCCTTGGCCTTTGCCTTGGCCTGGCCTTGGCCTTGCCTTGGCGTTGCCCTTGCCCTTGCCTTGGCCTTGGGCTGGGCCTTGCCTTGCCCTTGAATTTGAACTTGACCTTGACCTTTTGACCTTGACCTTGAACTTGACTTAGAACTTAACCTTAACCTTGAACTTGACCCTGAACTTGACCTTGACCTTGAACCTTGACTTGAACTTGAACTTGACTTGAACTTGACCTTGACCTTGAACCTGAACTTGAACTTGACCTGAACCTTGAACTTGAACTTCAACTTGACCTTGAACTTGAACTTGACCTTGACCTTGACCAACAACGGGAGACCTCGAGATTTGCTCAGAGCACCGGAGGTCCAGAAGCAGGGCCCTGTATCTCCCCTTCCCTTTGTGATCATTGCAAAGACATTCCTAGCTGATAGCGGGAGTGCCCTGAAGAAGCAAGCAGTGGAGTGGTTTGACACGACTGTGTGCCTTCCTGGCCTCATCTCCACAAGGGGCCTTTCCTCTCGAAGTAGGCCCATGTCCCCTTGGGAGGGTGTCATGCCTCTTTTCTCCTCACTGCAAAGGGTGGAGCCAAGCTCGCTCTGTCAGAGTACAAAAACAGCAATTGAATGGATTTTCAAGCTCTTGCTAGGCTGCACCCTTTCAGGCGCCACTTTACTGAAACAGGTGCTCTGTGGCCCCTGGTTGGGTATGCAGCTTCACAAAACAGGGTGAGATCCTGTCAAGCCAAGAATTTTCCTGAAAGACCTAGGCTCACTAGAGCTCTCCTCCAGAGCAAAGGGGATAGAGGAGATGTATGGAGGAGTCTTTGCCTTTCCCTGTGAGTGTGGGGCTACTCCCTACAGCCCCCAGCTCAGGGATAACTGCCTCTAAGAAAGGAATGGCAAGAAGCGCTATTCTTGGAGGTTGGGACAGGGAGTTCGCAGCATGTGGGGAAAGAAAGACTTCTTCGGGGAAGAAGAGGCAACCACCGGGGTGTGTTTGCAAGCCTCTATTTGGAAGGAACGGGTTTGCTTATACAACTCAAGACCTCCAGATCTGCTCAGAGGACTGAAGTTCCAGAGACAGGGCCATGTATCTCCCCTTCCCTTTGAGATCCTTGCAAAGACATTCCTAGCAGATCGTGGGAGTGCCCATGAAGAAGCAAGCAGCGGGAGTGTGCTTGACATCACTGGCTGCCTACCTGGGCTCAGCTCCTCAAGGGGCCTTTCTCTCCTGGTAGGCCTATGTCCCCTTTGGGAGAGGGTTGTGCCCTCTTCCTCCACACTGCCAAAGGGTGGAGGTGGAGCAACTCGTTCTCTCCGAGGTAAAAAAAAAAAGACAAATTGGATGGATTTTTAAGCTCTTGCTATGCTGCACCCCTCCAGACCACTCGAGCAAAACAGGTGCCCTGTGGCCCTAGGTCGGGTATGCAGGTTCACACACCGGGTGTGATCCCGTCAAAGCAAGAATTTTCTGACAGACCTAGGCTCACTAGAGCTCTCCTCCAGAGGAAAGGGGACAGAAAAGACGTGTGTGTGGAGGTGGCTCTGCCTTTCCAGGTCCCAATCTCAGGGATAACTGCCCTAAGAAAGGACTGCTGCTACTGCTGCTGCTAAGTTGCTTCAGTCGTGTTCGACTCTGTGCGACGCCATAGACGGTAGCCCACTAGGCTCCCCCGTCCCTGGGATTCTCCAGGCAAGAACAGTAAGTGGGTTGCCATTGCCTTCTCCAATGCATGAAAGTGAAAATGAAAGTGCAGTCGCTCAGTCGTGTCCGACCTCAGCGACCCCACGGGACTGCAGCCTACCAGGCTTCTCCGTCCATAGGATTTTCTGAAAGGAACTGCAAGACGCGTTTTTCCAGGAGGCTGGGAAAGGGAGTTCGCAGGATGTGGGGAAAGAGAGCCTCCTTCGGGAAGAATAGGCGGCCACTTGTTTTGTGTTGCAAACCTCTATTTGGAAGGAACAGGTTAGCTTATACAAAGGGAGACCTCCAGATCTGCTCAGAGGACCGAAGTTGCAGAGGCAGGTCGGTGTAATTTCCCTTCACTTTGCGATCCTTGCAAAGACATTCCTTGCTGATAGATGATTCAGCAAGGGCCTTTGAGACTGTTGTTTTCTTTCCTAGGTTCAAAGATTCCTTCAGTTCCTAATATAGATATCCTAGAAATTATGTGACATCCGTGAAAATCTGATATGTCCTGGTCAAATGCTGTCAGTTATAATTCCAGTTATCATATTAAAGCATTTCAAGTCGCAGCAGTGACCAGATTACATTGTCAATTTCTATTTAATCAGGTTTTAACCATGTCCTCTATGGTTTCACACTGATGCCTTTGCAGAAATACTGCTACTTCAAGATATATGGAATATACTTTTTTTAAGCTTACCGATAATTTGTTTGTTTGTTTGTTTGTCTTCTGGTAAGCTGGTAGCAGATGGAATTCAGTCTCCTCTCTAGGTTAAGAGAACAAAGTTTTCTTAGAATGCAATTTTTGATAACAGACTATGAATTTCTTTACCTTTCATTGATTTATAATTGTTTTCATCATCTGTTTTTTTACTTCGGTAAAGTAAATAAGCCTTATTTAAGATTTTGGTACATGTAGGATGGACTAAGCTTTCCCCACTCTTGCAAGTTCCCTTAACCCTTCAGATTCTTCTCGTGGGACCAAGATCTCACTTTCCTCCAGAGGGACAATCCAAGCTTTTTATTAGTTGATCTGCCCCTGACATCAGAGTCCATTTGAGCACGAGTTGGCATATAATTTAGGCATGAAACTATGACTACATAAAGAAAAGTTGATTTTATGATTCAGGGATGGCCATGATATGCCTTGCACTTCAGAGAAAATGGGTTAAAATGATTTTTTTTTTCTTCAAAACTGCACAGCCAGTTCTTTCAGCATATGCAATTGAAAACATCTAGTCATTAGGTCAGTTTTCATTCCAATCCCAAAGAAAGGCAATGACAAAAATATTCAAGGTGCTGCACAATTGCACTCATCTCACACACTAGTAAAGTAATGCTCAAAATTCTCCAAGTTCACATGAACTGTGAACTTCCAAATGTTCAAGAGGGATTTAAAAAATGCAGAGAAACCAGAGATCAAACTGCCAACATCCACTGGATCATTGAAAAAGCAAGAGAGTTCCAGAAAAAAAGACATCTATTTCTGCTTTATTGACTATGCCAAAGCCTTTGACTGTGTGGATCACAATAAACTGGGAAAAATTCTGAAAGAGATGGGAATACCAGACCACCTGACCTGTCTCTTGAGAAACCTGTATGCAGGTCAGGAAGAAACAGTTCGAACTGGACATGGAACAACAGACTGGTTCTTAATAGGAAAAGGAATATGTCAAGGCTGTATATTGTCAGCCTGCTTATTTAACTTATATGCAGAGTACATCATGAGAAACACTGGGCTGGAGGAAGCACACGCTGGAATCCAGATTGCTGGGAGAAATATCAAGAATCTCAGATATGCAGATGACACCACCCTTATGGCAGAAAGTGAAGAAGAACTAAAGAGTCTCCTGATGAAAGTGAAAGAGGAGAGTGAAAAAGTTAGCTTAAAGCTCAGCATTCAGAAAACTAAAATCATTGCATCCAGTCTCATCACTTCATGGCAAATAGATGGGAAAACATTGGAAACAGCAGCGGACTATTTTTGGGGGGCTTGGAAATCACTGCAGGTGATGGCTGCCTCCATGAACTTAAAACATATTTATGACTTGGAAGAAAAGTGATGACCAAAATAGACAGCATATTAAAAAGCCGAGACGTTGCTTTGCCAACAAAGATCCATCCAGTCAAGGCTATGGTTTTTCCATATGTCATGGATGGATATGAAAGATGTACTATAAAGAAAGTGACAGCTGAAAATTGGATGCTTTTGAACTGTGGTGTTGGAGAAGATGCTTGTAGGTCGCTTAGACTACAAGGAGACACAACCACTCCATCCTAAAGGAAATCAGGTCTGAATATACATTGGAAGGACTAATACTGAACCTGAAATTCCAATACTTTGGCCACTTGATGTGAAGAGCTGACTCACTTGGAAGTTGCTTTGATTTGCCTGTGAGTGTGGGAGCCCTCCCTGGGCAAAGGGCCTCAGGGGTCATTGCCACTGAATCACGACCTCCAAGCAAGCGCATTCCAGCTGTGTGACATTCAGGAAGCAGGAGACTGGGAAAACTATCTTCCTTAGAGGAAGGAAAGTCATCCACAGAGAGTGTGTTTTCAGGCCTCTCTTTGCAGCAAGTGTTTTGCTTCTCAGACATCAGAGCTGCAGGCTTGCTCTGAGGGCCTCAATTGCAGAGTCAGGGCTGTGTGTCTCACTGCACTTTCCAAGCATTGCAGACACATTCCTAGGTTGGAGCAGTGCTTCCCATGAGAAAGAAGCCTCGGGAGTGTGTCTGAGCGGGCTGAGTGCCATGCTAGGGTCACCTAGTCGAGGGCACCTTGCACATCCAATGGGCCCCAGGCGAGTAGCTATGGACCGGCCCTTCGGTTGAGACATCCCAAAGCAGGGAACAAAGCTAGCTCTGTCAGAAGGAGGAAAACAGCAATGGGATGGATTTTCAAGCAGTTGCTAAGTCACACCACGTTAGGGCTCCCCGGGAAAGAAATGCAAATTTTGGCCTCTAGGCCCAGTATCCAGATGTGTGCACAGGATATTTTCCCCACAGGATCCAAGAATGTTCCAGACAGACCTAAGCTCACTAGCTCTCTCCTGCAGAGGAAATGAAATATTGTTGCTGAACCACGAAAAGATGCTGGGATTCTTGGCTTATGGAGGAGAAGAATTCAATCCAGGGCCCAAGACGAGGCTTGATTGCTCAGAGCTTTTGTGCAATAGAGTTTTATTAAAGGATAAAGGAGATAGAGAAAGCTTCTGACAGAGACATTACAAGGGGCAGAAAGCGTACCCCCTTGCTAGTGTTAGTAATGGAGTTATATACTCTCCAATAAGTTATGACAACGAACAAAAGAATGTCTGGAGGTTGTAAAGACTCACTAGACCTACTCCCATAATTTACATTTTAAGATAACAGGATTAGCCAGAAGGTTTTTTCCAGAGACCGTCCTCAAGAAGGATGCATGATTGTTATATAATCCTAAGGAAAGTAGAGGGAAAAACAGTTTGTCCTTCCTTCCTCCTTGAGAATTCTAGACCCCTCTCTCCTTGGGGACCGTTGAACTTCTTAGAAACCTGCCTTGGCAATGACTCTCTCAGAAACATGATTGAACAGCCGTTTGGAGCTTCCTTTGACTTTCCCTGGGAGGGAGGGAGCCCTCCCTGAGCACAGGGCCTCAGGGGCCATGGCCAATGAAAAATAATCTCCCAGCAAGTGCTTTTCAGCCCTGTGTGACTCTCAGCCCACAGGAGGCTGAGAAAACTCTCTTCCTTGGAGGAAGGAAAGGCAGCCCAAGAGTGTGTTTTCAGGCCTGTATCTTGCAGCAAGTGTTTGGCTTGTTAGACAGAAGACCTGCAGGCCTGTTCCAACAGACTCAATTCCAGAATCAGGGCCTTGTGTCTCCCTGCAGTTTCCTGGCCTTGCAAACACATTCCTAAGTGAGAGCAGCCCTGCCCATGGGGAAGCAGGCTGCGGGAGTGTGTCTGAGGGGGCCAGGTGTCATGCTGGGGTCACCTGGTCGAGGGCACCTTGCACCTCCAATGGACCCCAGGCAAGGAGTTGCAGGCCACCACCTTGCTTCTGAAATCCCCAAAATGGGGAGCAAAGCTCGCTCTGTCAGAGGGAAGAAAACAGCAACAGGATGGATTTTCAAGCAGTTGCTAGGCTGTACTGCGTTAGGGCTCCAAGGAAGGAAAATGCGAATTTTAGCCCCTACGACTGGTATCCAGGTGGGCTCCCAGGATGATTTCCCCGCAGGATCCAAGAACGTTCCAGACAGACCTGGGCTCACTAGCTCCCTCCTGCAGAGGAAACATGAGAGAACAGCTGTTTGGAGGTTGCTTTGACTTCCCCTGGGAGGGTAGGATCCCTCCCTGGGTGCAGGGCCTCAGGGGCCATTGCCGCTGAGAAATGCCCTCTAAGCCAGACCTTTGCAGCCTTGTATGACTCAGCACGGAGGAGACTGGAAAAGCTCTCTTCCTTGGAGGAAGGAAAGGCAGCCCCAGAGAGTGTGTTTTCACACCTGTATCTTGCAGCAAGTGTTTGGCGTCTCAGACGTCAGACCTCCAGGCCTGCTCCAACGGCCTCAGTTCCAGAGTCAGGGCCGTGTGTCTCCCTGCATTTTCTGAGCCTTGGGAACACATTCCTAGGTCAGAACAGTCCTGCCCATGGGGAAGGAGGCTGCGGGAGTGTGTCTGAGGGGGTCGAGTGCCATGCTGGGGTCCAATAGACCCGGTACCTCCAATAGACCCCAGGACAACAGCGGTGGGGCTCCCCCTGGCTTCCGAAATGCCAAAGCGAGAAGCAAAGCTAGCTCTATCAGAAGGAAGAAAAGAGCAATCGGATGGATGTTCAGGCTGTTGCTGGGCCGCACCACTTCAGGGTCCCCCCCGAGAGGAACAGGCGCCCTGTGGCCCCTAGGTCCGATATGCAGGTTAACACACAGGGTGTGTCCCCATAGGAGCCAAGAATTTTCCTGACAGACCTAGGCTCACTAGAGCTCTCCTACAGGGCAAAAGGGGTAGAACAGACTGTGGATGTGACTCTGCCTTTCCCAGCGAGCATGGGGCCCTCCCTATGGCCCCGGGCTCCAGGGAAAATTGTCCCTGAAAAATGACCTCCAAGAAGCGCTTTTCCAGCAGGCTGTGATGCAGAGTTCACAGGATGCGGGGAAAGTGATCGTCCTACAGGGAAGAAGAGGCAGCCACCCAGTGTGTGTTTGCAAGCCTGTATTTGGAAGAAACTGGTTAGCTCCTTCAAGGGGAGACCTCCAGGTCTGCTCAGAGGACCGAAATTCCAGAGGCAGCACCATGCATCTCCCCTGTCCTTTCTGAGCCTTGGAAAGACATTCCTAGCTTATAGCGGTATTGCTCATGAAGAAGCAGGATGCAGGAATGTGTCAGACATGACTGGGTGCCTTCCTGGGTTCAGCTCCGTGAGGGGCCTTTCCACTCAAAGTAGGTCCCATGCCTCCTTGGGGAGGAAGTGGGGCCCGCTTGCCTCCAAATTGCCAAAGGCTGGAACAAAGCTAGTTCTATCAGAGGTAAGAAAAGAGCAATTGGATGGATGTGGAAGCTGTTGCTGGGCCGCACTGCTTCAGGCCCCCCACCCCTCCGCCCCCGAGAAAAACAGGCGCCCTGTGGCCCCTAGGTCCTGGATGCAGTTTCACACATAGAATGTGTCCCCATAGGAGCCAAGAATTTTCCTGACAGACCTAGGCTCACTAGAGCTCTCCTACAGAGCAAAGGGGATGGGACAGATGTGTGGCTGTGGCTCTGCCTTTCCCTGGGAGTGTGGAGCCGCTCCCTATGGCCCCGGGCTCCAGGGGAAATTGCCCCTGAATAATGACCTCCAAGAAGCGCTTTTCCAACTGGCTGAGACGTGGAGTTCTCAGGATGCAGGGAAAGCGAGTGTCCTTCGGGGAAGCAAAGGCAGTCACCTGTTATCATGACTTACTAGAATAGTAGGTACCTTCTCCGGTTGGGCAGAGGCCTTCCCTACCTGATCTGAAAAAGAAAATGAAGTAGCTCGCTGATTTGAGAAATAATTCCCAGACTTGGGTTTCCAACCAGTATAGAATCCGACAATGGCCCTGTCTTTGTAGCCACGTTAATTAACAGGTATGTGAAGCTCTAAATATCAGTGGAAATTACATACAGCATATAGGCCTCAGGGGAAATGGGCCTCATCTCGCCTGGAGGGGAGAACCTCCTGGATTTTACCCAGTTGCGGCAGGTGCTCTCGAGTTACGATGCGGACCTCAGGGACCCGCTCTGGTGGCCTCAGGAAAGGCCAGTCCCCATGCGAGTTACCAGGGGGCCTCTAGGGATTCCTCACCCATCGATGCCATTGCCTAAGACCTTGTGTGGAGTCGGGGCCAGACCCTGAGGATGCCTCTCCAGTGCTGACATGAGTCTTTCCATACTTCTGGAGTCTTGCCACGGGATTCAGTCCTCATCTCATGTGGGGGCATGCACCTGCCAATTCCTCACGAGCTGTAGCAGCAGTGTCACGCTTTCTGACGTGTGGATCAAGGGATCTGTCGCTTTCAATTGAGGCTTTCACACGAGGCTTTCCAACAGGGCTGTCCCACGTGCCACGGTGGTGTGAGTCGATCCTCGGCGTGAAATTCGAGGCAGTGCAGGGAAAACAGGTTCTTCTGGAATGGACTTAGACATCTGGGGGACTCTTGGAATGCTGGCAAGACCCTGGAGTCCCTCTCGCCTTTCCTGTGGAGATCTCCTCCTCTTGAGATGCGACGGGAACACGGGGAATTCTTTCCCACCCACGCAGGGAAAGAATCCCTCCTCTTAAGCAAGGAGGCGGAAACGGGGCTCCTCTGGATGTGGGCGGGACTGTTGTGCTTCCTCTCGAGTGGAGACGGGTATGTCGGGGAACTTCTTGAGTTGTAGCAAGGGTGTGAAGGACCCTTTGGAAGTTCCAGAGGTTAGGTGTGATTAGCCTCGAGACGCCTCAGCGGAAATGGGCGTCATCTCGCCTGGAGGGCAGAACCTCCTGGATTTTCTCCAGTTACAGCAGGTGCTCTCGACATACGACGGGGACCTCAGGGACCGGGTGTGGTGGCCTCAGGAAATTCCAGTCCCCATGCGAGTTGCTCGGGGCACTCTCCGGATTCCTCTCCCGTCGATGCCGGGGCCTCAGACCTTACGTAGAGTCGGTGCTGTAACCTGAGGATTCCTCTCCAGTGCTGACATGGATCTTGGTGTACTGCTGGAGTCTCCCCAGGGGAGTCAGTCCTCGTCTCGGTTGGGGGCATGCACGTGCGCTTTCCTCCCCAGCTGTAGCAGCAGTGTCGGGCTTCCCTTCGCGTGGATCAAGGGATCTGCGGCTTTCCCTCGAGGCTTTCCCACGAGGCTTTCCCACGAGGCTTTGCCACAGGGCTGTCCCACGTGCCACAGTGGTGTGAGTCGATCCTCGGCTTGAAAGTCGAGTCAGAGCGGGGAAACAGGTTTCCCTGGAATGGACTGAGACATCTGGGGGACTCGGAGAATGGTGGCATGTCCCTGGAGTTCCTCTCGCCTTTCCTGTGAAGAGCGCCTCCTCTTGAGATGGGACGGGAACGCCGGGAATTCTTTCCCGACCTCCCAGGGAAAGGATCCCTCCTCTCGAGCTATGAGGAGGAAACGGGGCTCCTCTGGATGTGGGCGGAACTATCGTGCTTCCTCTTGAGTGGAGATGGGTATGTCGGGGAACTTCTTGATTTGCAGCAAGGGTGTGAAGGACCCTTTGGAAGTTCCAGAGTTTAAGTGTGCTTAGCCTTGAGATGTGTCAGCGGAAATAGGCTTCATTTTGCCTGGAGGGGAGAACATCCTTGATTTTCTCGAGTTGCGGCAGGTGCTCTCGACTTACGACGGGGACCGCAGGGACCCGCTCTGGTGGCCTCAGGAAAGGCCAGTCAAGATCCAAGACAGCACTGGAGAGGGAGAGACATCACGAGAGGCTTCCGAGCAACTCGCATGGTGACTGGCCTTTCCTGAGGACACCAAAGCGGGTCCCTGAGGTCCCTGTCGTAATTTGAGAGCACCTGGCGCAACTCGAGAAAATCCAGGAGGTTCTCCCCTCCAGGCGAGATGAGATCCATTTGCGCTGAGGCATCTCGAGGTTAATCACACCTAACCTCTGGAACTTCCAAAGGGCCCTTCGCACCCTTGCTGCAACTCAAGAAGTTCCCCGACATACCCGTTTCCACTCGAAAGGAAGCACGAGAGTCCCGCCCACAACCAGAAGAGCCCCGTTTCAGCCTCATAGCTCGAGAGGAGGGATCCTTTCCCTGCGTGCTCGGGAAAGAATTTCCGGCGTTCCCGTCGCATCTCAAGAAGAGGCGCTCTCCACAGGAAAGGCGAGAGGAACTCAGGGTCGTGCCACCATTCCCAGAGCCCCCAGATGTCTCAGTCGATTCCAGGGAAACCTCTTTTCCCGCAATGCCTCGACTTTCAAGCCGAGGATCGACTCAGACCTCGGTGGCACGTGGGACAGCCCTGTGAAAAGCCTAGTGGGAAAGCCTTTTGGGAAAGCCTACAGAGAAAGCCACAGATCCCTGGATCCACGCAAAGGGAAGCGTGACACTGCTGCTATAGCTCGGGAGGAAAGCGCACGGGCACGCCACACTCGCGACGAGGACTGACTCCCCTGGGAGACTCCAGAAGTACCCCAAGATCCATGTCAGAACTGGAGAGGAATCCTCAGGTTCCGGCACCGACTCCACACAAGGTCTCAGGCCCCGGCATAGACGGGAGAGGAATCGCTAGAGGCGCACGAGCAACTCGCTGGGGACGGGCCTTTCCTGAGGGCACTAGAGCGGGTCCCTGAGGTCCCCGTCGTAAGCCGAGAGCACCTGCGGCAACTCGAGAAAATCCAGGAGGTTATCCCCTCCAAGCGAGATGAGGCCCATTTCCGCTGAGGAGTCTCGAGGCTTATCACACCTAATCTCTGGAACTTTCAAAGGGTCCTTCACACCCTTGCTGCAACTCAAGAAGTTCCCCGACATACCCGTCTCCACTCGAGAGGAAGCTCGAGAGTCCCGCCCTCATCCTTAGGAGCCCCTTATCCGCTTCCTAGCTCGAGAGGAGGGATCCTTTCCCTGCGTGGTCGGGAAAGAATTCCCGGCGTTCCCGTCGCATCTCAAGAGGAGGCGCGCTCCTCAGGAAAGGCGAGAGGAACTCCAGGGTCGTGCCACCATTCCCAGAGTCCCCCAGATGTCTCAGTCCAATCCAGGGAAACCTGTTTTCCCTGCACTGCCTCGACATTCAAGCTGAGGATCGACTCACACCACGGAGGCAAGTGGGACAGCCCTGTGGAAAAGCCTCGCGGGATAGCCTAGTGGGAAAGCCTCGAGGGAAAGCCACAGATCCCTTGATCCACGCGAAGGGAAGCGTGACACTGCTTCTACAGCTCGGGAGGAAAGCGCACGTGCATGCCCCCACTCGAGACGAGGACTGACTCTCCTGGGGAGACTCCAGAAGTACCCCAAGATCCATGTCAGCACTGGAGAGGAATCCTCAGGTTCCGGCACCGACACCACACATGGTCTTGTGCCCCGTCATCGATGGGAGAATATCCGGAGACACCCCGAGCAACTCGCATGGGGACTGGACTTTCCTGAGGCCACCAGACCGGGTCCCTGAGGTCCCCGTCATAACTCGAAAGCACCTGCCGAAACTCGAGAGAATCCAGGAGGTTCTCCCGTCCAGGCGAGATGATGCCCATTTCCGTTGAGGCATCTCGAGGCTAATCACACCTAACCTCTGGAACTTCCAGAGGGTCCTTCACACCCTTGCTGCACCACAAGAAGTTCCCCGACATACTCGTCTTCACTCGAGAGAAAGCACGAGAATCGCGTCCACATCCAGAGGAGCCCCTTTTCCGCCTCATAGCTCGAAAGGAGGGATCCTTTCCCTGCGTGGTCAGGACAGAATTCCCGGCGTTCCCGTCGCATCTCAAGAGGAGGCGCTCTCCACAGGAAAGGCCAGAGGAACTCCAGGTCATGCCACCACTCCCAGAGTCCCCCAGATGTCTCAGTCCATTCCAGGGAAACCTGTTTCCCTGGACTGCCTCGACTTAAAGCCGAGGATCGACTCACACAACGGTGGCACGTGGGACAGCCCTGCAGGAAAGCCTCGTGGGAAAGCCTCGTGGGAAAGCCTCGAGGGAATGCCACAGATCCCTTGTTCCCCGCGAAGGGAAGCGTGACACTGCTGCTACAGCTCGGGAGGAAAGCGCACGTGCATGTCCCCACTCGAGACGAGGACTGACTCCCCTGGGGAGATTCCAGAAGTACCCTAAGATCCATGTCAGCACTGGAGAGGAATCCTCAGGTTCCGGAACTGTATCCAGACAAGGTCTCAGGCCCCAGCATCGACTGGAGAGGAATCCCGAGAGGCCCCGGAGCAACTCGCATGGGGACTGGCCTTTCCTGAGGCCAGCAGAGCGGGTCCCTGAGGTCCCGTCGTAAGTCAAGAGCACCTGCAGCAAATCGAGAAAATCCAGGAGGTTCTCCCCTCCAGGCGAGATGAGGCCCATTTCCGCTGAGGCGTCTCGAGGCTATTCGCACTTAACCTCTGGAAGGTCCAAAGGGTCCTTCACACCCTTGCTGCAACTCAAGAAGTTCCCCGACATACCCGTCTCCACTCGAGAGGAAGCACTAGAGTCCCGCCCACATCCAGAGGAGCCCCTTTTCCGCCTCATAGCTCGAAAGGAGGGATCCTTTCCCTGCGTGGTCGGGACAGAATTCCCGGCGTTCCCGTCGCATCTCAAGAGGAGGCGCTCTCCACAAGAAAGGCGAGAGGAATTCCAGGGTCGTGTCACCATTCCCAGAGTCCCCCAGATATCTCCGTCCATTCCAGGGAAACCTGTTTTCCCTGCATTGCCTCGACTTTCAAGCCAAGGATCGACTCACACAACGGTGGCACGTGGGACAGACCAGTGGTAAAGCCTCGTGGGAAAGCCTCGAGGGAAGGCTTCGAGGGAAAGCCACAGATCCCTTGATCCACGCGAAGGGAAACGTGACACTCCCGCTACAGCTCGGGAGGAAATGGCACCTGCATGCCCCCAATGGAGACGAGTACTTACTCCCCTGGGGAGACTCCAGAAGTACCCCAAGATCCATGTCAGCACGGGAGAGGAATCTTAAGGTTCCGGCACCGACTCCACACAAGGTCTTAGGCCCCGCCATCGACGGGAGAGGAATACCGAGAGGCCCACGAGCAACTCGCATGGAGACTGGCCTTTCCTGAGGCCACCAGAGCGGGTCTCTGAGGTCCCCGACCTAAGTCGAGAGCACCTGCCGCAACTCGAGAAAATCCAGGAGGTTCTCCCCTCCAGGAGAGATGAGGCCCATTTCCACTGAGGCGTCTCAAGGCTAATCACACCTAACCTCTGGAACTTCCAAAGGGTCCTTCACACGCTTGCTGCAACTCAGGAAGTTCCCCTACATACCCGTCTCCACTCGAGAGGAAGCACGTATGTCCCGCCCACATCCAGAGGAGCCCCGTTTCCGCCTCCTAGCTCGAGAGGAGCGATCCTTTCCCTGTGTGGTCGGGAAAGAATTCCCGGCGTTCCCGTCGAATCTCAAGAGGAGGCACTCTCCACGGGAAAGGCGAGAGGAACTCCAGTGTCATGCCACCATTCCCAGAGTCCTCCAGATGTCTAAGTCCATTCCAGGGAAAACTGTTTTCCCTGCACTGTTTCGACTTTCAAGCAGAGGCATCGACTCACACCACGGTGCCCGTGGGACAGACCTGTGCGAAAGCCTCCTGGGAAAGCCTCGTGGGAAAGCCTCGAGGGAAAGCCACGGATCCCTTGATCCACGCGAAGTGAAGCGTTACCAATGCTGCTACAGCTCGAGAGTAAAGCGCACTTGTATGCCCCACTCGAGACGAGGACTGACTCCACTGAGGAGAGTCCAGAAGTTCCCCAAGATCCATTTCAGCACTGGAGAGGAAGCCTCAGGTTCCGGAACCGAATCCACACAAGATCTTAGGCCGCGGGTATCGACGGGAGAGGAATCCCGAGAGGCCCCCGAGCAACTCCCATGGGGACTGGCCTATCCTGAGGCCACCAGAGCGGTTCCCTGAGGTCCCCATCGTAAGTCGAGAGCGCCTGCCGCAACGCGAGAAATC
This sequence comes from Capra hircus, assembly GCF_001704415.2. NCBI lineage: Eukaryota > Metazoa > Chordata > Mammalia > Artiodactyla > Bovidae > Capra > Capra hircus. The sequence goes on from NW_017214092.1 coordinate 14,502, forward strand.
CAGGAGGTTCTCCCCTCCAGGCGAGATGAGGCCCATTTCCGCTGAGGCTTCTCGGGTCTAATCACACCTAACCTCTGGATCCTCCAAAGGGTCCTTCACACCCTTACTGCAACTCAAGAAGTTCCCCGACATACCCGTCTCCACTCTAGAGGAAGCACGAGAGTTCCACCCACATCCAGAGGAGCCCCGTTTCCGCCTCCTGGCTCGAAAGGAGGATCCTTTCCCTGCTTGGTGGAAAGAATTCCCGCGTTCCCGTCGCATCTCAAGAGGAGGCACTCTCCACAGGAAAGGGGAGAGGAACACCAGGATCCTGCCACCATTCCAGAGTCCAGCAGATGTCTCAGACCATTCCAGGGAAACCTGTTTTCCCTGCACTGCCTCGACTTTCAAGCCGAGGATCGACTCACACCACGGTGGCACGTGGGACAGCCTGTGGGAAAGCCTCGTGGGAAAGCCTGGTGGAAGCCTCGAGGGAAGCAAGACTTGAGTCCAC
>NW_017214093.1:0-24686 GCF_001704415.2 Capra hircus
AAGAGAGAGATCGGCTCTGAAGTGTGGGCGGGTACTGTCTCGTCTTCGCTCTCAGGAGTGGATGACGGGTATGTCGAGGGAACTTCTTGAGTTGCAGCGAATGGTGTGAAGGACCCTTTGGAAGTTCCAGAGTTTAGGTGTGATTAGTCTCGATAACGCCTCAGGGAAATGGGCCTCATCTGCCTGGAGGGGAGAACTCCTGGATTTTCTCGAGTTTGACGGTAGGTGGTCTCGTGAATTACGACGGGACATCAGGGGACCCGCTCTGGTAGGCGAGCAGAAGGCCAGTCCCCATGCGAGTTGCTCGGGTCCTCTCAGGATTCCTCTTCCCGTCGATGCCGGGGCCTAAGACCTTGGGTGGAGTCGGTGCCGGAACCTGAGCGTTGCTCTCCGAGGTGCTGACCATGGATCCTGGGGTACTTCTGGAGTCTCCAGCCAGGGGAGTCAGTCCTCTTTGTTCTCGAGTGGGGGATGCACGTGCGCTTTCCTCCCGAGCTGTAGCAAGCAATGTCACGCTTCCCTTCGCGTGATCAAAGGGATCTGTGGCTTTCGCCTCGAGGCTTTCCCAGAGGCTTTCCACGAGGCTTTCCATCAAGGGCTGTCCCAACGTGCCACCGTGGTGTGAAGTGGATCCTCGGCTTGAAAGTCGAGGCAGTGCAGGGAAACAGGTTTCCCTGGAATGGACTGGAGACATCTGGGGGACTCTGGGAATGGTGGCACGACCCTGGAGTTCCTCTCGCTTTCCTGTGGAGAGCGCCTCCTCTTGAGATGCGACGGGAATGCCGGGGAATTCTTTCCCGCACCACAGCAGGAAAGGATCCCTCCTCTCGAGCTAGGAGGCGGAAAACGGGTCTCCTCTGGATGTGGGCGGGACTCTCGTGCTTCCTCTCGAGTGGAGACGGGTATGTCGGGGACTTCTTGAGTTGCAGCAAGGGTGTGAAGGACCTTTGGAAGTTCCAGAGTGTTAGATGTGATTAGCCTCGAGACGGCCTCAGCGGAAATGGGCCTCATACTCGCCTGGAGGGGAGAACTCCTGGATTTTCTCCGAGTTGCGGCAGGTGCTCTCGACTTACGACGGGGACCTCAGGGACCCGCTCTGGTGGCCTCAGGAAAAGGCCAGTCCCCATGCGAGTTGCTTCGGGGGCCTCTCGGGATTCCTCTCCCGTCGATGCGGGGCCTAAGACCTTGTGTGGAGTCGGTGCGGAACCTGAGGATTCCTCTCCAGTGCTGACATGGATCTTGGGGTACTTCTGGAGTCTCCCAGGGGAGTCAGTCCTCGTCTCGAGTGGGGGCATGCACGTGCGCTTTCCTCCCGAGCTGTAGCAGCAGTGTCACGCTTCCCTTCGCGTGGATCAAGGGATCTGTGGCTTTCCCCTCGAGGCTTTCCCACGAGGCTTTCCCACGAGGCTTTCCACAGGGCTGTCCCACGTGCCACCGTGGTGTGAGTCGATACTCGCGTTGAAAGCCGAGGCAGTGCAGGGAAAACAGGTTTCCCTGGAATGGACTGAGATATCTGGGGGACTCTGGGAATGGTGGCACGACCCTGGAGTTCCTCTCGCCTTTCCTGTGGAGAGCGCCTCCTCTTGAGATGCGACGGGAACGCCGGGAATTCTTTCCCGACCACGCAGGGCAAGGATACCTCCTCTCGAGCTAGGAGGCGGAAACGGGGCTCCTCTGCATGTGGGCGAGACTCTCGTGCTTCCTCTCGAGTGGAGACGGGTATGTCGGGGAACTTCTTGAGTTGCAGCAAGGGTGTGAAGGACCCTTTGGAAGTTCCAGATGTTAGGTGTTATTAGCCTCGAGACAGCCTCCAGCGGAAATGGGCCTCATCTGCCTGGAGGGGATGTACCTCCTGGATTTTCTCGAGTTGTGGCAGGTGCTCTCGACTTACGACGGGGACCTCAGCGACCCGCTCTCGGTGGCCTCATGGAAAGGCCAGTCCCCATGCGAGTTGCTCGGGGGTTCTCTTGGGATGCCTCTCCCGTCGATGCTGGGCGGCGTAAGACCTTGTGTGGAGTCAGTGCCGGAACCTGAGGATTCCTCTCCAGTGCCGGAACCTGAGGATTCCTCTCCAGTGGGGGCTAGTACATGGATCTTGGGGAACTTCTGGAGTCTGCCCCAGGGGAGTCAGTCCTTGTCTCGAGTAGGGGCAGCACGTGCGCTTTCCTCCCGAGCTGTAGCAGCAGTGTCGCGCTTCCATTCGTCGTGGATCAAGGGATCTGTGGCTTTCCCTCGAGGCTTTCCCACCAGGCTTTCCCACGAGGCTTTCCCACAGGGCTGTCCCACGTGCCACCGTGGTGTGAGTCGATCCTCGCTTGAAAGTTGAGGCAGTGCAGGGAAACAGGTTTCCCTGGAATGGACTGGAGACATCTGGGGGACTCTGGGAATGGTGGCACGACCCTGGAGTTCCTCTCGCCTTTCCTGTGGAGAGCCCCTGCTCTTGAGATGGCGACGGGAACGCCGGGAATTCTTTCGCCGACCACGCAGGGAAAGGATCGCTACTCTCGAGCTAGGAGGCGGAAACGGGGCTCCTCTGGATGTGGGCGGGACTCTCGGTGCTTCCTCTCGAGTGGAGACGGGTATGTCGGGGAACTTCTTGAGTTGCAGCAAGGGTGTGAAGGACCTGTTGGAAGTTCCAGAGGTTAGGTGTGATTAGCCTCGAGACGCCTCAGCGGAAATGGGCCTCATCTCGCCTGGAGGGGAGAACCTCCTGGATTTTCTCCAGTTGCGGCAGGTGTCTCGACTTACGACGGGGACCTCAGGGACCCGCTCTGGTGGCCTCAGGAAAGGCCAGTCCCCATGCGAGTTGCTCGGGGCCTCTCGGGATTCCTCTCCCGTCGATGCCGGGGCCTAAGACCTTGTGTGGAGTCGGTTGCCGGAACCTGAGGATTCCTCTCCAGTGCTGACATGGATCTTGGGGTACTTCTGGAGTCTCCCAGGGGAGTCAGTCCTCGTCTCGAGTGGGGGCATGCACGTGCGCTTTCCTCCCGAGCTGTAGCAGCAGTGTCGCGCTTCCCTTCGCGTGGTATCAAGGGATCAGTGGGCTTTCCCTCGAGGCTTTCCCACGAGGCCTTTCCCACGAGGCTTTCCCACAGGGCTTGTCCCACGTGGCCACCCTGGTGTGAGTTGATCCTCGGCTTGAAAGTCGAGGCAGTGCAGGGAAAACAGGTTTCCCTGGAATGGACTGAGACATCTGGGGGACTCTGGGAATGGGTGGCACGACCCTGGAGTTCCTCTCGGCCTTTCCTGTGGAGAGCGCCTCCTCTTGAGATGCGACGGGAACGCCGGGGAATTCTTTCCCGACCGCAGGGAAAGGATCCCTCCTCTTCGAGCTAGGAGGCGGAAACGGGGCTCCTCTGGATGTGGGCGGGAAATCTCGTGCTTCCTCTCGAGTGGAGACGGGTATGTTCGGGGAACTTCTTGAGTTGCAGCAAGGGTGTGAAGGACCCTTTGGAAGTTCCAGATGGTTAGGTGTGATTAGCCTCGAGAAGCCTCAGTGGAAATGGGCCTCATCTACGCCTGGAGGGGTGAACCTCCTGGATTTTCTCGAGTTGTGGGCAGGTGCTCTCGACTTACGACGGGGACCTCAGGCGACCCGCTCTCGGTGGCCTCAGGAAAGGCCAGTCGCCATGCGAGTTGCTCGGGGCCTCTCGGGATTCCTCTCCCGTCGATGCTGGGCCTAAGACCTTGTGTGGAGTCGGTGGGATTCTCTCCAGTGCTGGAACCTGAGGATTCCTCTCCAGTGCTGACATGGATCCTTGGGGTACTTCTGGAGTCTACCCCAGGGGAGTCAGTCCTCGTCTCGAGTGGGGGCATGCACGTGCGCTTTCCTTCCGAGCTGTAAGCAGCATTGTCGCGCTTCCCTTCGCATGGATCAAGGGATCTGTTGGCTTTCCCTCGAGGCTTTCCCACGAGGCTTTCCCACGAGGCTTTCCCACAGGGCTGTCCCACGTGCCACCGTGGTGTGAGTCGATCCTCGCTTGAAAGTCGACGGCAGTGCAGGGAAAACAGGTTTCCCTGGAATGGACTGAGACATCTGGGGACTCTGGGAATGGTGGCACGACCCTGGAGTTCCTCTCGCCTTTCCTGTGGAGAGGCGCCTCCTCTTGAGATGCGACGGGAACGCCGGGAATTCTTTCCCGACCACGCAGGGAAAGGATCCCTCCTCTCGAGCTAGGAGGCGTAGAAACGGGCTCCTCTGCATGTGGGCGGGACTCTCGTGCTTCCTCTCGAGTGGAGACGAGTATGTCGGGGAACTTCTTGAGTTGCAGCAAGGGTGTGAAGGACCCTTGTGGAAGTTCCAGAGTGTTAGATGTTGATTAGGCCTCGAGATGCCTCAGCGGAAATGGGCCTTCATCTTGCCTGGAGGGGAGAACCTCCTGGATTTTCTCGAGTTGCGGCAGGTGCTCTCGACTTACGACGGGGACCTCAGGGACCCGCTCTGGTGGTCTCAGGAAAGGCCAGTCCCCATTGCGAAGTTGCTCGGGAGCCTCTCGTGATGTCTCTCCAGTCGATGCCTGGGCCTAAGACCTTGTGTGGAGATCGGTGCCGGAACCTGAGGCATTCCTCTCCAGTGCTGACTTGGATCTTGGGGTACTTCTGGAGATCTCCCAGGGGAGTCAGTCCTCGTCTCGAGTGGGGGCATGCACGTGTGCTTTTCTTCCGAGACTGTAGCAGCAGTGTCAGCGCTTCCCTTCGCGTGGATCAAGGGATCTGTGGCTTTCCCTCGAGGCTTTCCCACGAGGCTTTCCCACGAGGCTTTCCCACAGGGCTGTCCCACGTGCCACCGTGGTGTGAGTCGATACTCAGCGTGAAAGCCGAGGCAGTGCAGGGAAAACAGGTTTCCCTGGAATGGACTGAGACATCTGGGGGACTCTGGGAATGGTGGCACGACCCTGGAGTTCCTCTCGCCTTTCCTGTGGAGAGCGCCTCCTCTTGAGATGCGACGGGCAACGCCGGGAATTCTTTCCCGACCACGCAGGGCAAGGATACCTCCTCTCGAGCTAGGAGGCGGAAACGGGGCTCCTCTGGATGTGGGCGGGACTCTCGTGCTTCCTCTCGAGTGGAGACGGGTATGTCGGGGAACTTCTTGAGTTGCAGCAAGGGTGTGAAGGACCCTTTGGAAGTTCCAGATGTTAGGTGTGATTAGCCTCGAGACGCCTCAGCGGAAATGGGCCTCATCTCGCCTGGAGGGGAGAACCTCCTGGATTTTCTCGAGTTGCGGCAGGTGCTCTCGACTTACGACGGGACCTCAGGGACCCGCTCTGGTGGCCTCAGGAAAGGCCAGTCCCCATGCGAGTTGCTCGGGGCCTCTCGGGATTCCTCTCCCGTCGATGCTGGGGCCTAAGACCTTGTGTGGAGTCAGTTGCCGGAACCTGAGGATTCCTCTCCAGTGCTGACATGGATCTTGGGTACTTCTGGAGTCTCCCCAGGGGAGTCAGTCCTCGTCTCGAGTGGGGGCATGCACGTGCGTTTCCTCCCGAGCTGTAGCAGCAGTGTCACGCTTCCCTTCGCGTGGATCAAGGGATCTGTGGCTTTCCCTCGAGGCTTTCCCACGAGGCTTTCCCACGAGGCTTTCCCACAGGGCTGTCCCACGTGCCACCGTGGTGTGAGTCGATCCTCGGCTTGAAAGTCGAGGCAGTGCAGGGAAAACAGGTTTCCCTGGAATGGACTGAGACATCTGGGGGACTCTGGGAATGGTGGCACGACCCTGGAGTTCCTCTCGCCTTTCCTGTGGAGAGCGCCTCCTCTTGAGATGCGACGGGAACGCCGGGAATTCTTTCCCGACCACGCAGGGAAAGGATCCCTCCTCTCGAGCTAGGAGGCGGAAACGGGGCTCCTCTGGATGTGGGCGGGACTCTCGTGCTTCCTCTCGAGTGGAGACGGGTATGTCGGGGAACTTCTTGAGTTGCAGCAAGGGTGTGAAGGACCCTGTTGGAAGTTCCAGAGGTTAGGATGTGATTAGCCTCGAGACGCCTCAGCGGAAATGGGCCTCATCTCGCCTGGAGGGGAGAACCTCCTGGATTTTCTCGCAGTTGCGGCAGGTGCTCTCGACTTACGACGGGGACCTCAGGGACCCGCTCTGGTGGCCTCAGGAAAGGCCAGTCCCCATGCGAGTTGCTCGGGGCCTCTCGGGATTCCTCTCCCGTCGATGCCTGGGGCCTAAGACCTTGTGTGGAGTCGGTGCCGGAACCTGAGGATTCCTCTCCAGTGCTGACATGGATCTTGGGGTACTTCTGGAGTCTCCCCAGGGGAGTCAGTCCTCGTCTCGAGTGGGGGCATGCACGTGCGCTTTCCTCCCGAGCTGTAGCAGCAGTGTCACTGCTTCCCTTCGCGTGGATCAAGGGATCTGTGGCTTTCCCTTCGAGGCTTTCCCACGAGGCTTTCCCACGAGGCTTTCCCACAGGGCTGTCCCACGTGCCACCGTGGTGTGAGTGGATCCTCGGCTTGAAAGTCGAGGCAGTGCAGGGAAAACAGGTTTCCCTGGAATGGACTGAGACATCTGGGGGACTCTGGGAATGGTGGCACGACCCTGGAGTTCCTCTCGCCTTTCCTGTGGAGAGCGCCTCCTCTTGAGATGCGACGGGAACGCGGGGAATTCTTTCCCGACCACGCAGGGAAAGGATCCCTCCTCTCGAGCTAGGAGGCGGAAACGGGTCTCCTCTGGATGTGGGCGGGACTCTCGTGCTTCCTCTCGAGTGGAGACGGGTATGTCGGGGAACTTCTTGAGTTGCAGCAAGGGTGTGAAGGACCCTTTGGAAGTTCCAGATGTTAGATGTGATTAGCCTCGGAGAGCCTCAGCGGAAATGGGCCTCATCTCGCCTGGAGGGGAGAACCTCCTGGATTTTCTCGAGTTGCGGCAGGTGCTCTCGACTTACGACGGGGACCTCAGGGACCCGCTCTGGTGGCCTCAGGAAAGGCCAGTCCCATGCGAGTTGCTCGGGGGCCTCTCGGGATTCCTCTCCCGTCGATGCCGGGGCCTAAGACCTTGTGTGGAGTCGGTGCCGGAACCTGAGGATTCCTCTCCAGTGCTGACATGGATCTTGGGGTACTTCTGGAGTCTCCCCAGGGGAAGTCAGTCCTCGTCTCGAGTGGGGGCATGCACGTGCGCTTTCCTTCCCGAGCTGTAGCAGCAGTGTCACGCTTCCCTTCGCGTGGATCAAGGGATCTGTGGCTTTCCCTCGAGGCTTTCCCACGAGGCTTTCCCACGAGGCTTTCCCACAGGGCTGTCCCACGTGCCACCGTGGTGTGAGTCGATACTCAGCGTGAAAGTCCGAGGCAGTGCAGGGAAAACAGGTTTCCCTGGAATGGACTGAGATATCTGGGGGACTCTGGGAATGGTGGCACGACCCTGGAGTTCCTCTCGCCTTTCCTGTGGAGAGCGCCTCCTCTTGAGATGCGACGGGCAACGCCGGGATTTCTTTCCCGACCACGCAGGGCAAGGATACCTCCTCTCGAGCTAGGAGGCGGAAACGGGGCTCCTCTGGCATGTGGGCGAGACTCTCGTGCTTCCTCTCGAGTGGAGACGGGTATGTCAGGGGAACTTCTTGAGTTGCAGCATGGGTGTGAAGGACCCTTTGGAAGTTCCAGATGTTAGGTGTTATTAGCCTCGAGAAGCCTCCACGGAAATGGGCCTCATCTGCCTGGAGGGGATGTACCTCCTGGATTTTCTCGAGTTGTGGCAGGTGCTCTCGACTTACGACGGGGACCTCAGCGACCCGCTCTCGGTGGCCTCATGGAAAGGCCAGTCCCCATGCGAGTTGCTCGGGGTTCTCTTGGGATGCCTCTCCCGTCGATGCTGGGGCCGTAAGACCTTGTGTGGAGTCAGTGCCGGAACCTGAGGATTCCTCTCCAGTGCCGGAACCTGAGGATTCCTCTCCAGTGCTGACATGGATCTTGGGGTAACTTCTGGAGTCTGCCCAGGGGAGTCAGTCCTTCGTCTCGAGTAGGGGCATGCACGTGCGCTTTCCTCCCGAGCTGTAGCAGCAGTGTCGCGCTTCCATTCGCGTGGATCAAGGGATCTGTGGCTTTCCCTCGAGGCTTTCCCACCGAGGCTTTCCCACGAGGCTTTCCCACAGGGCTGTCCCACGTGCCACCGTGGTGTGAGTCGATCCTCGGCTTGAAAGTCGAGGCAGTGCAGGGAAAACAGGTTTCCCTGGAATGGACTGAGACATCTGGGGGACTCTGGGAATGGTGGCACGACCCTGGAGTTCCTCTCGCCTTTCCTGTGGAGAGCGCCTCCTCTTGAGATGCGACGGGAACGCCGGGAATTCTTTCCCGACCACGCAGGGAAAGGATCCGCTCCTCTCGAGCTAGGAGGCGGAAACGGGGCTCCTCTGGATGTGGGCGGGACTCTCGGTGCTTCCTCTCGAGTGGAGACGGGTATGTCGGGGAACTTCTTGAGTTGCAGCAAGGGTGTGAAGGACCCTGTTGGAAGTTCCAGAGGTTAGGTGTGATTAGCCTCGAGACGCCTCAGCGGAAATGGGCCTCATCTCGCCTGGAGGGGAGAACCTCCTGGATTTTCTCGAGTTGCGGCAGGTGCTCTCGACTTACGACGGGGACCTCAGGGACCCGCTCTGGTGGCCTCAGGAAAGGCCAGTCCCATGCGAGTTGCTCGGGGCCTCTCGGGATTCCTCTCCCGTCGATGCTGGGGCCTAAGACCTTGTGTGGAGATCAGGTTGCCGGAACCTGAGGATTCCTCTCCAGTGCTGACATGGATCTTGGGGTACTTCTGGAGTCTCCCCAGGGGAGTCAGTCCTCGTCTCGAGTGGGGGCATGCACGTGCGCTTTCCTCCCGAGCTGTAGCAGCAGTGTCAGCGCTTCCCTTCGCGTGGATCAAGGGATCTGTGGCTTTCCCTCGAGGCTTTCCCACGAGGCTTTCCCACGAGGCTTTCCCACAGGGCTGTCCCACGTGGCCACCGTGGTGTGAGTCGATCCTCGGCTTGAAAGTCGAGGCAGTGCAGGGAAAACAGGTTTCCCTGGAATGGACTGAGACATCTGGGGGACTCTGGGAATGGTGGCACGACCCTGGAGTTCCTCTCGCCTTTCCTGTGGAGAGCGCCTCCTCTTGAGATGCGACGGGAACGCCGGGAATTCTTTCCCGACCACGCAGGGAAAGGATCCCTCCTCTCGAGCTAGGAGGCGGAAACGGGGCTCCTCTGGATGTGGGCGGGACTCTCGTGCTTCCTCTCGAGTGGAGACGGGTATGTCGGGGAACTTCTTGAGTTGCAGCAAGGGTGTGAAGGACCCTTTGGAAGTTCCAGATGTTAGGTGTGATTAGCCTCGAGAAGCCTCAGCGGAAATGGGCCTCATCTCGCCTGGAGGGGAGAACCTCCTGGATTTTCTCGAGTTGCGGCAGGTGCTCTCGACTTACGACGGGGACCTCAGGGACCCGCTCTGGTGGCCTCAGGAAAGGCCAGTCCCATGCGAGTTGCTCGGGGCCTCTCGGGATTCCTCTCCCGTCGATGCCTGGGGCCTAAGACCTTGTGTGGAGTCGGTGCCGGAACCTGAGGATTCCTCTCCAGTGCTGACATGGATCTTGGGGTACTTCTGGAGTCTCCCCAGGGGAGTCAGTCCTCGTCTCGAGTGGGGGCATGCACGTGCGCTTTCCTCCCGAGCTGTAGCAGCAGTTGTCACGCTTCCCTTCGCGTGGATCAAGGGATCTGTGGCTTTCCCTCGAGGCTTTCCCACGAGGCTTTCCCACGAGGCTTTCCCACAGGGCTGTCCCACGTGCCACCGTGGTGTGAGTCGATCCTCGGCTTGAAAGTCGAGGCAGTGCAGGGAAAACAGGTTTCCCTGGAATGGACTGAGACATCTGGGGGACTCTGGGAATGGTGGCACGACCCTGGAGTTCCTCTCGCCTTTCCTGTGGAGAGCGCCTCCTCTTGAGATGCGACGGGAACGCCGGGAATTCTTTCCCGACCACGCAGGGAAAGGATCCCTCCTCTCGAGCTAGGAGGCGGAAACGGGGCTCCTCTGGATGTGGGCGGGACTCTCGTGCTTCCTCTCGAGTGGAGACGGGTATGTCGGGGAACTTCTTGAGTTGCAGCAAGGGTGTGAAGGACCCTTTGGAAGTTCCAGAGGTTAGGTGTGATTAGCCTCGAGACGCCTCAGCGGAAATGGGCCTCATCTCGCCTGGAGGGGAGAACCTCCTGGATTTTCTCGAGTTGCGGCAGGTGCTCTCGACTTACGACGGGGACCTCAGGGACCCGCTCTGGTGGCCTCAGGAAAGGCCAGTCCCCATGCGAGTTGCTCGGGGCCTCTCGGATTCCTCTCCCGTCGATGCCGGGGCCTAAGACCTTGTGTGGAGTCGGTGCCGGAACCTGAGGCATTCCTCTCCAGTGCTGACATGGATCTTGGGGTACTTCTGGAGTCTCCCCAGGGGAGTCAGTCCTCGTCTCGAGTGGGGGCATGCACGTGCGCTTTCCTCCCGAGCTGTAGCAGCAGTGTCACGCTTCCCTTCGCGTGGATCAAGGGATCTGTGGCTTTCCCTCGAGGCTTTCCCACGAGGCTTTCCCACGAGGCTTTCCCACAGGGCTGTCCCACGTGCCACCGTGGTGTGAGTCGATCCTCGGCTTGAAAGTCGAGGCAGTGCAGGGAAAACAGGTTTCCCTGGAATGGACTGAGACATCTGGGGGACTCTGGGAATGGTGGCACGACCCTGGAGTTCCTCTCGCCTTTCCTGTGGAGAGCGCCTCCTCTTGAGATGCGACGGGAACGCGGGGAATTCTTTCCCGACCACGCAGGGAAAGGATCCCTCCTCTCGAGCTAGGAGGCGGAAACGGGGTCTCCTCTGGATGTGGGCGGGACTCTCGTGCTTCCTCTCGAGTGGAGACGGGTATGTCGGGGAACTTCTTGAGTTGCAGCAAGGGTGTGAAGGACCCTTTGGAAGTTCCAGATGTTAGATGTGATTAGCCTCGAGAGGCCTCAGCGGAAATGGGCCTCATCTCGCCTGGAGGGGAGAACCTCCTGGATTTTCTCCGAGTTGCGGCAGGTGCTCTCGACTTACGACGGGGACCTCAGGGACCCGCTCTGGTGGCCTCAGGAAAGGCCAGTCCCCATGCGAGTTGCTCGGGGGCCTCTCGGGATTCCTCTCCCGTCGATGCCGGGGCCTAAGACCTTGTGTGGAGTCGGTGCCGGAACCTGAGGATTCCTCTCCAGTGCTGACATGGATCTTGGGGTACTTCTGGAGTCTCCCCAGGGTAAGTCAGTCCTCGTCTCGAGTGGGGGCATGCACGTGCGCTTTCCTTCCCGAGCTGTAGCAGCAGTGTCACGCTTCCCTTCGCGTGGATCAAGGGATCTGTGGCTTTCCCTCGAGGCTTTCCCACGAGGCTTTCCCACGAGGCTTTCCCACAGGGCTGTCCCACGTGCCACCGTGGTGTGAGTCGATCCTCGGCTTGAAAGTCCGAGGCAGTGCAGGGAAAACAGGTTTCCCTGGAATGGACTGAGACATCTGGGGGACTCTGGGAATGGTGGCACGACCCTGGAGTTCCTCTCGCCTTTCCTGTGGAGAGCGCCTCCTCTTGAGATGCGACGGGAACGCCGGGAATTCTTTCCCGACCACGCAGGGCAAGGATACCTCCTCTCGAGCTAGGAGGCGGAAACGGGGCTCCTCTGGCATGTGGGCGGGACTCTCGTGCTTCCTCTCGAGTGGAGACGGGTATGTCGGGGAACTTCTTGAGTTGCAGCAAGGGTGTGAAGGACCCTTTGGAAGTTCCAGATGTTAGGTGTGATTAGCCTCGAGAAGCCTCAGCGGAAATGGGCCTCATCTCGCCTGGAGGGGAGTACCTCCTGGATTTTCTCGAGTTGCGGCAGGTGCTCTCGACTTACGACGGGGACCTCAGCGGACCCGCTCTCGGTGGCCTCAGGAAAGGCCAGTCCCCATGCGAGTTGCTCGGGGCCTCTCGGGATTCCTCTCCCGTCGATGCTGGGGCCTAAGACCTTGTGTGGAGTCAGTGCCGGAACCTGAGGATTCCTCTCCAGTGCCGGAACCTGAGGATTCCTCTCCAGTGCTGACATGGATCTTGGGGTACTTCTGGAGTCTCCCCAGGGGAGTCAGTCCTCGTCTCGAGTGGGGGCATGGCACGTGCGCTTTCCTCCCGAGCTGTAGCAGCAGTGTCGCGCTTCCCTTCGCGTGGATCAAGGGATCTGTGGCTTTCCCTCGAGGCTTTCCCACGAGGCTTTCCCACGAGGCTTTCCCACAGGGCTGTCCCACGTGCCACCGTGGTGTGAGTCGATCCTCGGCTTGAAAGTCGAGGCAGTGCAGGGAAAACAGGTTTCCCTGGAATGGACTGAGACATCTGGGGGACTCTGGGAATGGTGGCACGACCCTGGAGTTCCTCTCGCCTTTCCTGTGGAGAGCGCCTCCTCTTGAGATGCGACGGGAACGCCGGGAATTCTTTCCCGACCACGCAGGGAAAGGATCCCTCCTCTCGAGCTAGGAGGCGGAAACGGGGCTCCTCTGGATGTGGGCGGGACTCTCGTGCTTCCTCTCGAGTGGAGACGGGTATGTCGGGGAACTTCTTGAGTTGCAGCAAGGGTGTGAAGGACCTGTTGGAAGTTCCAGAGGTTAGGTGTGATTAGCCTCGAGACGCCTCAGCGGAAATGGGCCTCATCTCGCCTGGAGGGGAGAACCTCCTGGATTTTCTCCGAGTTGCGGCAGGTGCTCTCGACTTACGACGGGGACCTCAGGGACCCGCTCTGGTGGCCTCAGGAAAGGCCAGTCCCCATGCGAGTTGCTCGGGGCCTCTCGGGATTCCTCTCCCGTCGATGCTGGGGCCTAAGACCTTGTGTGGAGTCGGTGCCGGAACCTGAGGATTCCTCTCCAGTGCTGACATGGATCTTGGGGTACTTCTGGAGTCTCCCCAGGGGAGTCAGTCCTCGTCTCGAGTGGGGGCATGCACGTGCGCTTTCCTCCCGAGCTGTAGCAGCAGTGTCACGCTTCCCTTCGCGTGGATCAAGGGATCAGTGGCTTTCCCTCGAGGCTTTCCCACGAGGCTTTCCCACGAGGCTTTCCCACAGGGCTGTCCCACGTGCCACCGTGGTGTGAGTCGATCCTCGGCTTGAAAGTCGAGGCAGTGCAGGGAAAACAGGTTTCCCTGGAATGGACTGAGACATCTGGGGGACTCTGGGAATGGTGGCACGACCCTGGAGTTCCTCTCGCCTTTCCTGTGGAGAGCGCCTCCTCTTGAGATGCGACGGGAACGCCGGGAATTCTTTCCCGACCACGCAGGGAAAGGATCCCTCCTCTCGAGCTAGGAGGCGGAAACGGGGCTCCTCTGGATGTGGGCGGAACTCTCGTGCTTCCTCTCGAGTGGAGACGGGTATGTCGGGGAACTTCTTGAGTTGCAGCAAGGGTGTGAAGGACCCTTTGGAAGTTCCAGATGTTAGGTGTTATTAGCCTCGAGAAGCCTCAGCGGAAATGGGCCTCATCTCGCCTGGAGGGGATGTACCTCCTGGATTTTCTCGAGTTGTGGCAGGTGCTCTCGACTTACGACGGGGACCTCAGCGGACCCGCTCTCGGTGGCCTCAGGAAAGGCCAGTCCCCATGCGAGTTGCTCGGGGTCCTCTCGGGATTCCTCTCCCGTCGATGCTGGGCCTAAGACCTTGTGTGGAGTCAGTGCCGGAACCTGAGGATTCCTCTCCAGTGCTGGAACCTGAGGATTCCTCTCCAGTGCTGACATGGATCCTTGGGGTACTTCTGGAGTCTACCCAGGGGAGTCAGTCCTTCGTCTCGAGTGGGGGCATGCACGTGCGCTTTCCTTCCCGAGCTGTAGCAGCATTGTCGCGCTTCCCTTCGCAGTGGATCAAGGGATCTGTTGCTTTCCCTCGAGGCTTTCCCACGAGGCTTTCCCACGAGGCTTTCCCACAGGGCTGTCCCACGTGCCACCGTTGGTGTGAGTCGATCCTCGGCTTGAAAGTCGACGCAGTGCAGGGAAAACAGGTTTCCCTGGAATGGACTGAGACATCTGGGGGACTCTGGGAATGGTCGCACGACCCTGGAGTTCCTCTCGCCTTTCCTGTGGAGGGCGCCTCCTCTTGAGATGCGACGGGAACGCCGGGAATTTTTTCCCGACCACTCAGGGAAAGGATCCCTCCTCTCGAGCTAGGAGGCGTAAAAACGGGCTCCTCTGCATGTGGGCGGGACTCTCGTGCTTCCTCTCGAGTGGAGACTAGTATGTTGGGGAACTTCTTGAGTTGCAGAAAGGGTGTGAAGGACCCTGTTGGAAGTTCCAGAGGTTAGTTTTGATTAGCCTCGAGATGCCTCAGCAGAAATGGGCCTTATCTTGCCTGGAGGGGAGAACCTCCTGGATTATCTCGAGTTGCGGCAGGTGCTCTCGACTTACGATGGGGACCTCAGGGACCCGCTCTGGTGGTCTCAGGAAAGGCCAGTCCCATTGCAAGTTGCTCGGGAGCCTCTCGTGATGTCCTCTCCAGTCGATGCCTGGGCCTAAGACCTTGTGTGGAGACGGTGCCGGAACCTGAGCATTCCTCTCCAGTGCTGACTTGGATCTTGGGGTACTTCTGGAGACTCCCAGGGGAGTCAGTCCTCGTCTCGAGTGGGGGCATGCACGTGTGCTTTCTTTCCGAGATTTAGCAGCCAGTGTCACGCTTCCCTTCGCGTGGATCAAGGGATCGGTGGCTTTCCCTCGAGGCTTTCCCACGAGGCTTTCCCACGAGGCTTTCCCACAGGGCTGTCCCACGTGCCACCGTGGTGTGAGTCGATACTCAGCGTGAAAGCCGAGGCAGTGCAGGGAAAACAGGTTTCCCTGGAATGGACTGAGACATCTGGGGGACTCTGGGAATGGTGGCACGACCCTGGAGTTCCTCTCGCCTTTCCTGTGGAGAGCGCCTCCTCTTGAGATGCGACGGCAACGCCGGGAATTCTTTCCCGACCACGCAGGGCAATGATACCTCCTCTCGAGCTAGGAGGCGGAAACGGGGCACCTCTGCATGTGGGCGAGACTCTCGTGCATCCTCTCGAGTGGAGACGGGTATGTTGGGGAACTTCTTGAGTTGCAGCAAGGGTGTGAAGGACCCTTTGGAAGTTCCAGATGTTAGGTGTTATTAGCCTCGAGAAGCCTCAGCGGAAATGGGCCTCATCTGCCTGGAGGGGTGTACCTCCTGGATTTTCTCGAGTTGCGGCAGGTGCTCTCGACTTACGACGGGGACCTCAGCGACCCGCTCTCGTGGCCTCAGGAAAGGCCAGTCCCCATGCGAGTTGCTCGGGGGCCTCTCAGGATTCCTCTCCCGTCGATGCTGGAGCCTAAGACCTTGTGTGGAGTCAGTGCCGGAACCTGAGGATTCCTCTCCAGTGCCGGAACCTGAGGATTCCTCTCCAGTGCCCTGACATGGATCTTGTGGTACTTCTGGAGTCTCCCCAGGGGCGTCAGTCCTCGTGTCGAGTGGGGGCCTGCAGATGCGATTTCCTCCCGAGCTCTCGCAGCAGTTTCACACTTCCCTTCGTGTGGATCAAGGGATTTGTGGCTTTCCCTCGAGGCTTCCCTACGAGGCTTTCCCACGAGGCTTTCCCACAGGGCTCTCCTACGTGCCACCGTGGTGTGAGTCGATCCTCGGCTTGAAAGTCGAGGCAGTGCAGGGAGAACAGGTTTCCCTGGAATGGGACTGAGACATCTGGGGGACTCTGGGAATGGTGGCACGACCCTGGAAGTTCCTCTCGCCTTTCCTGTGGAGAGCGCCTCCTCTTGAGATGCGACGGGAATGCCGGGAATTCTTTCCCGACAACGCAAGGAAAGGATCCCTCCTCTCGAGCTAGGAGGCGGAAACGGGGCTCCTCTGGATGTGGGCGGGACTCTCGTGCTTCCTCTCGAGTGGAGACGGGTATGTCGGGGAACTTCTTGAGTTGCAGCAAGGGTGTGAAGGACCCAGTTTGGAAGTTCCAGAGGTTAGGAGTGATTTGCCTCGAGACGCCTCAGCGGAAATGGGCCTCATCTCGCCTGCAGGGGAGAACCTCCTGGATTTTCTCCGAGTTGCGGCAGGTGCTCTCGACTTACGACGGGGACCTCAGGGACCCGCTCTGGTGGCCTCAGGAAAGGCCAGTCCCCATGCGAGTTGCTCGGGGCCTCTCGGGATTCCTCTCCCGTCGATGCCGGGGCCTAAGACCTTGTGCGGAGTCGGTGCCGGAACCTGAGGATTCCTCTCCAGTGCTGACATGGATCTTGGGGTACTTCTGGAGTCTCCCCAGGGGAGTCAGTCCTCGTCTCGAGTGGGGGCATGCACGTGCGCTTTCCTCCCGAGCTGTAGCAGCATTGTCATGCTTCCCTTCGCGTGGATCAAGGGATCTAGTGGCTTTCCCTCGAGGCTTTCCCACGAGGCTTTCCCACGAGGCTTTCCCACAGGGCTGTCCCACGTGCCACCGTGGTGTGAGTCGATCCTCGGCTTGAAAGTCGAGGCAGTGCAGGGAAAACAGGTTTCCCTGGAATGGACTGAGACATCTGGGGGACTCTGGGAATGGTGGCACGACCCTGGAGTTCCTCTCGCCTTTCCTGTGGAGAGCGCCTCCTCTTGAGATGCGACGGGAACGCCGGGAATTCTTTCCCGACCACGCAGGGAAAGGATCCCTCCTCTCGAGCTAGGAGGCGGAAACGGGCTCCTCTGGATGTGGGCGGGACTCTCGTGCTTCCTCTCGAGTGGAGACGGGTATGTCGGGGAACTTCTTGAGTTGCAGCAAGGGTGTGAAGGACCCTTTGGAAGTTCCAGATGTTAGGTGTGATTAGCCTCGAGACGCCTCAGCGGAAATGGGCCTCATCTCGCCTGGAGGGGAGAACCTCCTGGATTTTCTCGAGTTGCGGCAGGTGCTCTCGACTTACGACGGGGACCTCAGGGACCCGCTCTGGTGGCCTCAGGAAAGGCCAGTCCCCATGCGAGTTGCTCGGGGGCCTCTCGGGATTCCTCTCCCGTCGATGCCGGGGCCTAAGACCTTGTGTGGAGTCGGTGCCGGAACCTGAGGATTCCTCTCCAGTGCTGACATGGATCTTGGGGTACTTCTGGAGTCTCCCCAGGGAGTCAGTCCTCGTCTCGAGTGGGGGCATGCACGTGCGCTTTCCTTCCCGAGACTGTAGCAGCAGTGTCACGCTTCCCTTCGCGTGGATCAAGGGATCTGTGGCTTTCCCTCGAGGCTTTCCCACGAGGCTTTCCCACGAGGCTTTCCCACAGGGCTGTCCCACGTGCCACCGTGGTGTGAGTCGATACTCAGGCTTGAAAGTCGAGGCAGTGCAGGGAAAACAGGTTTCCCTGGAATGGACTGAGACATCTGGGGGACTCTGGGAATGGTGGCACGACCCTGGAGTTCCTCTCGCCTTTCCTGTGGAGAGCGCCTCCTCTTGAGATGCGACGGGAACGCCGGGAATTCTTTCCCGACCACGCAGGGAAAGGATCCTCCTCTCGAGCTAGGAGGCGGAAACGGGGCTCCTCTGGATGTGGGCGGGACTCTCGTGCTTCCTCTCGAGTGGAGACGGGTATGTCGGGGAACTTCTTGAGTTGCAGCAAGGGTGTGAAGGACCCTTTGGAAGTTCCAGATGTTAGGTGTTGATTAGCCTCGAGAAGCCTCAGCGGAAATGGGCCTCATCTCGCCTGGAGGGGAGTACCTCCTGGATTTTCTCGAGTTGCGGCAGGTGCTCTCGACTTACGACGGGGACCTCAGCGACCCGCTCTCGGTGGCCTCAGGAAAGGCCAGTCCCCATGCGAGTTGCTCGGGGCCTCTCAGGATTCCTCTCCCGTCGATGCTGGGGCCTAAGACCTTGTGTGGAGTCAGGTGCCGGAACCTGAGGATTCCTCTCCAGTGCGGAACCTGAGGATTCCTCTCCAGTGCTGACATGGATCTTGGGGTACTTCTGGAGTCTCCCCAGGGGAGTCAGTCCTCGTCTCGAGTGGGGGCATGCACGTGCGCTTTCCTCCCGAGCTGTAGCAGCAGTGTCACGCTTCCCTTCGCTGTGGATCAAGGGATCTGTGGCTTTCCCTCGAGGCTTTCCCACGAGGCTTTCCCACGAGGCTTTCCCACAGGGCTGTCCCACGTGCCACCGTGGTGTGAGTCGATCCTCGGCTTGAAAGTCGAGGCAGTGCAGGGAAAACAGGTTTCCCTGGAATGGACTGAGACATCTGGGGGACTCTGGGAATGGTGGCACGACCCTGGAGTTCCTCTCGCCTTTCCTGTGGAGAGCGCCTCCTCTTGAGATGCGACGGGAACGCCGGGAATTCTTTCCCGACCACGCAGGGAAAGGATCCCTCCTCTCGAGCTAGGAGGCGGAAACGGGGCTCCTCTGGATGTGGGCGGGACTCTCGTGCTTCCTCTCGAGTGGAGACGGGTATGTCGGGGAACTTCTTGAGTTGCAGCAAGGGTGTGAAGGACCCTTTGGAAGTTCCAGAGGTTAGGATGTGATTAGCCTCGAGACGCCTCAGCGGAAATGGGCCTCATCTCGCCTGGAGGGAGAACCTCCTGGATTTTCTCGAGTTGCGGCAGGTGCTCTCGACTTACGACGGGGACCTCAGGGACCCGCTCTGGTGGCCTCAGGAAAGGCCAGTCCCCATGCGAGTTGCTCGGGGGCCTCTCGGGATTCCTCTCCCGTCGATGCCGGGGCCTAAGACCTTGTGTGGAGTCGGTGCCGGAACCTGAGGATTCCTCTCCAGTGCTGACATGGATCTTGGGGTACTTCTGGAGTCTCCCCAGGGGAGTCAGTCCTCGTCTCGAGTGGGGGCATGCACGTGCGCTTTCCTCCCGAGCTGTAGCAGCAGTTGTCACGCTTCCCTTCGCGTGGATCAAGGGATCTGTGGCTTTCCCTCGAGGCTTTCCCACGAGGCTTTCCCACGAGGCTTTCCCACAGGGCTGTCCCACGTGCCACCGTGGTGTGAGTGGATCCTCGGCTTGCAACAGTCGAGGCAGTGCAGGGAAAACAGGTTTCCCTGGAATGGACTGAGACATCTGGGGGACTCTGGGAATGGTGGCACGACCCTGGAGTTCCTCTCGCCTTTCCTGATGGAGAGCGCCTCCTCTTGAGATGCGACGGGAATGCGGGGAATTCTTTCCCCACCAAGCAGGTAAAGGATCCCTCCTCTCGAGGTAGGAGTCGGAAACGGGTCTCCTCTGGATGTGGGCGGGACTCTCGTGCTTCTTCTCGAGTGGAGACGGGTATGTCGGGGAACTTCTTGAGTTGCAGCAAGGGTGTGAAGGACCCTTTGGAAGTTCCAGATGTTAGATGTGATTAGCCTGGAGAGGCCTCAGCGGAATTGGGCCTCATATCGCCTGGAGGGGAGAAACTCCTGGATTTTCTCCAGTTGCGGCAGGTGCTCTCTTCTTACGACGGGGACCTCAGGGACCCGTTCTGGTGCCCTCAGGAAAGGCCAGTCCCCATGCGAGTTGCTTGGGGGCCTCTCGGGATTCCTCTCCCGTCGATGCCGGGGCCTAAGACCTTGTGTGGAGTCGGTGCCGGAACCTGAGGATTCCTCTCCAGTGCTGACATGGATCTTGGGGAACTTCTGGAGTCTCCCCAGGTAAGTCAGTCCTCGTCTCGAGTGGGGGCATGCACGTGCGCTTTCTTCCCGAGATTTAGCAGCAGTGTCACGCTTCCCTTCGCGTGGATCAAGGGATCTGTGGCTTTCCCTCGAGGCTTTCCCACGAGGCTTTCCCACGAGGCTTTCCCACAGGGCTGTCCCACGTGCCACCGTGGTGTGAGTCGATACTCAGCGTGAAAGCCGAGGCAGTGCAGGGAAAACAGGTTTCCCTGGAAAGGACTGAGATATCTGGGGGACTCTGGGAATGGTGGCACGACCCTGGAGTTCCTCTCGCCTTTCCTGTGGAGAGCGCCTCCTCTTGAGATGCGACGGCAACGCCGGGATTTCTTTCCCGACCACGCAGGGCAAGGATACCTCCTCTCGAGCTAGGAGGCGGAAACGGGGCTCCTCTGCATGTGGGCGAGACTCTCGTGCTTCCTCTCGAGTGGAGACGGGTATGTCAGGGAACTTCTTGAGTTGCAGCATGGGTGTGAAGGACCCTTTGGAAGTTCCAGATGTTAGGTGTTATTAGCCTCGAGAAGCCTCCACGGAAATGGGCCTCATCTGCCTGGAGGGATGTACCTCCTGGATTTTCTCGAGTTGTGGCAGGTGCTCTCGACTTACGACGGGGACCTCAGCGACCCGCTCTCGTGGCCTCATGAAAGGCCAGTCCCCATGCGAGTTGCTCGGGGTTCTCTTGGGATGCCTCTCCCGTCGATGCTGGGGCGTAAGACCTTGTGTGGAGTCAGTGCCGGAACCTGAGGATTCCTCTCCAGTGCCGGAACCTGAGGATTCCTCTCCAGTGCTTACATGGATCTTGGGGAACTTCTGGAGTCTGCCCAGGGGAGTCAGTCCTTTTCTCGAGTAGGGGCAGGCACGTGCGCTTTCCTCCCGAGCTGTAGCAGCAGTGTCGCGCTTCCATTCGCGTGGATCAAGGGATCTGTGGCTTTCCCTCGAGGCTTTCCCAACCAGGCTTTCCCACGAGGCTTTCCCACAGGGCTGTCCCACGTGCCACCGTGGTGTGAGTCGATCCTCGGCTTGAAAGTTGAGGCAGTGCAGGGAAAACAGGTTTCCCTGGAATGGACTGAGACATCTGGGGGACTCTGGGAATGGTGGCACGACCCTGGAGTTCCTCTCGCCTTTCCTGTGGAGAGCCCCTGCTCTTGAGATGCGACGGGAACGCCGGAAATTCTTTCCCGACCACGCAGGGAAAGGATCGCTACTCTCGAGCTAGGAGGTGGAAACGGGGCTCCTCTGGATGTGGGCGGGACTCGAGTGCTTCCTCTCGAGTGGAGACGGGTATGTCGGGGAACTTCTTGAGTTGCAGCAAGGGTGTGAAGGACCTGTTGGTAGTTCCAGAGGTTAGGTGTGATTAGCCTCGAGACGCCTCAGCGGAAATGGGCCACATCTCGCCTGCAGGGGAGAACATCCTGGATTTTCTCCAGTTGCGGCAGGTGATCTCGACTTACCACGGGGACCTCAGGGACCCGCTCTGGTGGCCTCAGGAAAGGCCAGTCACCATGCGAGTTGCTCGGGGGCCTCTCGGGATTCCTCTCCCGTCGTTGCTGGGGCCTAAGACCTTGTGTGGAATCAGTTCCGGAACCTGAGGTTTCCTCTCCAGTGCTGACATGGAACTTATGGTACTTCTGGAGTCTCCCCAGGGGAGTCAGTCCTCGTCTCGAATGGGGGCATGCACGTGCGCTCTCCTCCCGAGCTGTAGCAGCAGTGTCGCGCTTCCCTTCGCATGTATCAAGGGATCAGGGGCTTTCCCTCGAGGCTTTCCCACGAGCCTTTCCCACGAGGCTTTCCCACAGGGCTTTCCCACGTGGACCCTGGTGTGAGTTGATCCTCGGCTTGAAAGTCGAGGCAATGCAGGGAAAACAGGTTTCCCTGGAATGGACTGAGACATCTGGGGGACTCTGGGAATGGTGGCACGACCCTGGAGTTCCTCTGGCCTTTCCTGTGGAGAGCGCCTCCTCTTGAGATGCGACGGGAACGCCGGGAATTCTTTCCCGAACACGCAGGGAAAGGATCCCCCCTTTCGAGCTAGGAGGCGGAAACGGGGCTCCTCTGGATGTGTGCTGGAAATCTCGTGCTTCCTCTCGAGTGGAGACGGGTATTTCGGGGGACTTCTTGAGTTGCAGCAAGGGTGTGAAGGACCCTTTGGAAGTTCCAGATGTTAGGTGTTATTAGCCTCGAGAAGCCTCAGTGGAAATGGGCCTCATCTACCTGGAGGGGTGTACCTCCTGGATTTTCTCGAGTTGTGGCAGAGGCTCTCGACTTACGACGGGGACCTCAGCGACCCGCTCTCGTGGCCTCAGGAAAGGCCAGTCGCCATGCGAGTTGCTCAGGGTTCTCTCGGGATTCCTCTCCCGTCGATGCTGGGACCTAAGACCTTGTGTGGAGTCAGTGCCGGAACCTGAGGATTCCTCTCCAGTGCTGGAACCTGAGGATTCCTCTCCAGTGCTGACATGGACCTTGGGGTACTTCTGGAGTCTACCCAGGGGAGTCAGTCTTCGTCTCGAGTGGGGGCATGCACGTGCGCTTTCCTTCCGAGCTGTAACAGCATTGTCACGCTTCCCTTCGCATGGATCAAGGGATCTGTTGCTTTCCCTCGAGGCTTTCCCACGAGGCTTTCCCACGAGGCTTTCCCACAGGGCTGTCCCACGTGCCACCTTGGTGTGAGTCGATCCTCGGCTTGAAAGTCGACGCAGTGCAGGGAAAACAGGTTTCCCTGGAATGGACTGAGACATCTGGGGGACTCTGGGAATGGTCGCACGACCCTGGAGTTCCTCTCGCCTTTCCTGTGGAGGGCGCCTCCTCTTGAGATGCGACGGGAACGCCGGGAATTTTTTCCCGACCACTCAGGGAAAGGATCCCTCCTCTCGAGCTAGGAGGCGTAAAAACGGCTCCTCTGCATGTGGGCGGGACTCTCGTGCTTCCTCTCGAGTGGAGACTAGTATGTTGGGGAACTTCTTGAGTTGCAGAAAGGGTGTGAAGAACCCTGTGGAAGTTCCAGAGGTTAGTTTTGATTGGCCTCGAGATGCCTCAGCAGAAATGGGCCTTATCTTGCCTGGAGGGGAGAACCTCCTGGATTATCTCGAGTTGCAGCAGGTGCTCTCGACTTACGATGGGGACCTCAGGGACCCGCTCTGGTGGTCTCAGGAAAGGCCAGTCCCATTGCAAGTTGCTCGGGAGCCTCTCGTGATGTCTCTCCAGTCGATGCCTGGGCCTAAGACCTTGTGTGGAGACGGTGCCGGAACCTGAGCATTCCTCTCCAGTGCTGACTTGGATCTTGGGGTACTTCTGGAGACTCCCAGGGGAGTCAATCCTCGTCTCGAGTGGGGGCATGCACGTGTGCTTTCTTTCCGAGATTTAGCACCAGTGTCACGCTTCCCTTCGCGTGGATCAAGGGATCGGTGGCTTTCCCTCGAGGCTTTCCCACGAGGCTTTCCCACGAGGCTTTCCTACAGGGCTGTCCCACGTGCCACCGTGGTGTGAGTCGATACTCAGCGTGAAAGCCGAGGCAGTGCAGGGAAAACAGGTTTCCCTGGAATGGACTGAGACATCTGGGGGACTCTGGGAATGGTGGCACGACCCTGGAGTTCCTCTCGCCTTTCCTGTGGAGAGCGCCTCCTCTTGAGATGCGACGGCAACGCCGGGAATTCTTTCCCGACCACGCAGGGCAATGATACCTCCTCTCGAGCTAGGAGGCGGAAACGGGGCACCTCTGCATGTGGGCGAGACTCTCGTGCATCCTCTCGAGTGGAGACGGGTATGTTGGGGAACTTCTTGAGTTGCAGCAAGGGTGTGAAGGACCCTTTGGAAGTTCCAGATGTTAGGTGTTATTAGCCTCGAGAAGCCTCAGCGGAAATGGGCCTCATCTGCCTGGAGGGGTGTACCTCCTGGATTTTCTCGAGTTGCGGCAGGTGCTCTCGACTTACGACGGGGACCTCAGCGACCCGCTCTCGTGGCCTCAGGAAAGGCCAGTCCCCATGCGAGTTGCTCGGGGGCCTCTCAGGATTCCTCTCCCGTCGATGCTGGAGCCTAAGACCTTGTGTGGAGTCAGTGCCGGAACCTGAGGATTCCTCTCCAGTGCCGGAACCTGAGGATTCCTCTCCAGTGCCGGAACCTGAGGATTCCTCTCCAGTCCCGACATGGATCTTGTGGTACTTCTGGAGTCTCCCCAGGGGCGTCAGTCCTCGTGTCGAGTGGGGGCCTGCAGATGCGATTTCCTCCCGAGCTCTCGCAGCAGTTTCACACTTCCCTTCGTGTGGATCAAGGGATTTGTGGCTTTCCCTCGAGGCTTCCCTACGAGGCTTTCCCACGAGGCTTTCCCACGAGGCTTTCCCACAGGGCTCTCCTACGTGCCACCGTGGTGTGAGTCGATCCTCGGCTTGAAAGTCGAGGCAGTGCAGGGAGAACAGGTTTCCCTGGAATGGACTGAGACATCTGGGGGACTCTGGGAATGGTGGCACGACCCTGAAGTTCCTCTCGCCTTTCCTGTGGAGAGCGCCTCCTCTTGAGATGCGACGGGAATGCCGGGAATTCTTTCCCGACAACGCAAGGAAAGGATCCCTCCTCTCGAGCTAGGAGGCGGAAACGGGGCTCCTCTGGATGTGGGCGGGACTCTCGTGCTTCCTCTCGAGTGGAGACGGGTATGTCGGGGAACTTCTTGAGTTGCAGCAAGGGTGTGAAGGACCAGTTGGAAGTTCCAGAGGTTAGGAGTGATTTGCCTCGAGACGCCTCAGCGGAAATGGGCCTCATCTCGCCTGCAGGGGAGAACCTCCTGGATTTTCTCCAGTTGCGGCAGGTGCTCTCGACTTACGACGGGGACCTCAGGGACCCGCTCTGGTGGCCTCAGGAAAGGCCAGTCCCCATGCGAGTTGCTCGGGGGCCTCTCGGGATTCCTCTCCCGTCGATGCCGGGGCCTAAGACCTTGTGCGGAGTCGGTGCCGGAACCTGAGGATTCCTCTCCAGTGCTGACATGGATCTTGGGGTACTTCTGGAGTCTCCCCAGGGGAGTCCAGTCCTCGTCTCGAGTGGGGGCATGCACGTGCGCTTTCCTCCCTGAGCTGTAGCAGCATTGTCATGCTTCCCTTCGCGCGGATCAAGGGATCAGGGGCTTTCCCTTGAGGCTTTCCCACGAGGCTTTCCCACGAGGCTTTTCCCAACGAAGC
>NW_017214094.1:0-14994 GCF_001704415.2 Capra hircus
GGCAAGGAAGGCAAGGCAGGATTGGAGGCTGAGGCAAGAAAGGCGCCAGTGGCCTCCCAGGCAAGCAAGGCAAGTCTGGGCAAGGCTAGCCCCCGGCGAGCAGCCTCGCGCCAGAAACTCTGCCAGATCGGGGCTCTGAGCAGAGCTAGAGCTCTGCCGTACTGGAGGCGCACTTAGCTCCGTGCAAGCAGGGCTTTCCTCTTGACTGGGCTCGGCTGCCTCCTCTTCCCCGAGGAGGCTCGCTTCACTGCTGGCTGTGCTCTCGCCTATCAGGCGGGGCGCAGGGCTCCTCCAGCAGGTCTTGCCTCAGGGGCTGCTTCCCCTGAGTTGGGCTGTGGGCGGGAACCCAGACACGCAGGATAGGCCCCAACCACCTGCACATGTCTCTGCTGGGGAGGAGAGTGCTAGGGAACCTACGTCTCTCACACACTTTCTAGGCACCCACGGAGTCAGCCTCTGGGAGTGTGGGGATGCAAAACCCAGCCAGGGGCCCTTGGAACCTGGTGCTCTCCGTGCGGAGCTTTGTCTGGGCGGCCAAGGAACCGCTGAAGGAGCCCTGCTGTTGCCCTTCGCTTCCCTCTGACAGAGCTTTCACTGCTGGAGCCCTTGGCAGTGTGCAACCCACCAGCCCCTAAGCCCTCCTCAAGGACGCTTGGGACCTAAGTGCAAAGGCAAGGCAGGGGTAGAGCTGAAGCCAGGAAGGCGCCAGTGGCGTTTCCGAGCCTCACACAGCCTG
The DNA here is from genome assembly GCF_001704415.2 of Capra hircus. Taxonomy (NCBI): domain Eukaryota; kingdom Metazoa; phylum Chordata; class Mammalia; order Artiodactyla; family Bovidae; genus Capra; species Capra hircus. The sequence goes on from NW_017214094.1 coordinate 737, forward strand.
CTCCTTCCTGGGGAGGGAGCCTTAAAGCAAGGCAAGTCTGCGCAAGGCTCGCCTATGGCAGAGCATCTTGGTGCCAGGAACTCTGCCAGATCGGGCCTCTGAACAGAGCTAGAGATCTGCCGTACTGGAGTCGCACTTAGCTTCGTGTAAGCAGGGATTTCAGCTTGACGGGGACTTGCTGCCTCCTCTTCCCCCGAGGAGGCTCGCTTCCCTGCTGGCTGTGCACTCGCCTATCAGGCGGGGCGCAGGGCTCCTCCAGCAGGTCTTGCCTCAGGGGCTGCTTCCCCTGAGTTGGGGCTGTGGGCAGGAACCCAGACACGCAGGATCAGGCCCCAAACACCTGCACATGTCTCTGCTGGGGAGGAGAGTGCTAGGGAACCTACGTCTGTCATACACTTTCTGGGCACCCAAGGAATCAGCCTCCGTGTGTGCGGGGCTGAAAACCCCAGCCAGGGGCCCTGGAGCCTGGTGCTCTCCGTGTGGCGCTGAATCTGGGCGGCCAAGCAACCGCTGGAGGAGCCCTGCAGTTGCCCTTCCCTTCCCTCTGACAGAATTCTCACTGCTGGAGCCCTTGGCAGTGTGCAACCCACCAGCCCCTAAGCTCTCCTTAAGGAGGACTGGGACCTAAGTGCAAAGGCAAGGCAGGATTGGAGCTGAGGCAAGAAAGGCGCCAGTGGCGACTCCCAGGCTCCTGCTGCCTGCTCCTTCCTGGAGAGGCAGCCTAAAAGCAAGGCAAGTCTGGGCAAGGCTAGCCCCCGGCAGAGCAGCCTCGCGCCAGGAACTCTGCCAGATCGGGCTCTGAGCAGAGCTAGAGCTCTGCCGTACTGGAGGCGCACTTAGCTCCGTGCAAGCAGGGCTTTCAACTTGACGGGGCTGGGCTGCCTCCTCTTCCCCCGAGGAGGCTCGCTTCCCTGCTGGCTGTGCACTCGCCTATCAGGCGGGGCGCAGGGCTCCTCCAGCAGGTCTTGCCTCAGGGGCTGCTTCCCCTGAGTTGGGGCTGTGGGCAGGAACCCAGACACGCAGGATCAGGCCCCAACACCTGCACATGTCTCTGCTGGGGAGGAGAGTGCTAGGGAACCTACGTCTGTCATACACTTTCTGGGCACCCAAGGAATCAGCCTCCGTGTGTGCGGGGCTGAAAACCCCAGCCAGGGGCCCTGGGAGCCTGGTGCTCTCGGTGCGGCGCTGATTCTAGGCGGCCTAGAAACCGCTGGAGGAGCCCTGCAGTTGCCCTTCCCTTCCCTCTGACAGAGCTCTCACTGCTGAAGCCCTTGGCAGTGTGCAACCCACCACCCCCTAAGCCCTCCCAACGACGCCTGGCACCTATGTGCAAAGGCAAGGCAGGATTGGAGCTGAGGCAAGGAAGGCACCAGTGGCGTCTCCCAGGCTCGCTCAGACAGCTCCTTCCTGGGGAGGGAGCCTAAAAGCAAGGCAAGTCTGGGCAAGGCGAGCCCCCGGCCGAGCAGCCTCGCGCCAGAAACTCTGCCAGATCGGGGCTCTGAGCAGAGCTAGAGCTCTGCCGTACTGGAGGCCCACTTAGCTCCGTGCAAGCAGGGCTTTCCTCTTGACTGGGCTCGGCTGCCTCCTCTTCTCCCGAGGAGGCTCGCTACACTGCTGGCTGTGCTCTCGCCTATCAGGCGGGCGCGCAGGGCTCCTCCAGCAGGTCTTGCCTCAGGGGCTGCTTCCCCTGAGTTGAGGCTGTGGGCGGGAACCCAGACACGCAGGATAAGGCCCCAACCACCTGCACATGTCTCTGCTGGGGAGGAGAGTGCTAGGGAACCTACGTCTCTCACACACTTTCTAGGCACCCACGGAGTCAGCCTCTGGGAGTGTGGGGATGCAAAACCCAGCCAGGGGCCCTTGGAACCTGGTGCTCTCCGTGCGGAGCTTTGTCTGGGCGGCCAAGGAACCGCTGAAGGAGCCCTGCTGTTGCCCTTCGCTTCCCTCTGACAGAGCTTTCACTGCTGGAGCCCTTGGCAGTGTGCAACCCACCAGCCCCTAAGCCCTCCTCAAGGACGCTTGGGACCTAAGTGCAAAGGCAAGGCAGGGGTAGAGCTGAAGCCAGGAAGGCGCCAGTGGCGTTTCCGAGCCTCACACAGCCTGCTCCTTCCTGGGGAGGGAGCCTTAAAGCAAGGCAAGTCTGCGCAAGGCTCGCCTATGGCAGAGCATCTTGGTGCCAGGAACTCTGCCAGATCGGGCCTCTGAACAGAGCTAGAGATCTGCCGTACTGGAGTCGCACTTAGCTTCGTGTAAGCAGGGATTTCAGCTTGACGGGGACTTGCTGCCTCCTCTTCCCCCGAGGAGGCTCGCTTCCCTGCTGGCTGTGCACTCGCCTATCAGGCGGGGCGCAGGGCTCCTCCAGCAGGTCTTGCCTCAGGGGCTGCTTCCCCTGAGTTGGGGCTGTGGGCAGGAACCCAGACACGCAGGATCAGGCCCCAAACACCTGCACATGTCTCTGCTGGGGAGGAGAGTGCTAGGGAACCTACGTCTGTCATACACTTTCTGGGCACCCAAGGAATCAGCCTCCGTGTGTGCGGGGCTGAAAACCCCAGCCAGGGGCCCTGGGAGCCTGGTGCTCTCCGTGTGGCGCTGAATCTGGGCGGCCAAGCAACCGCTGGAGGAGCCCTGCAGTTGCCCTTCCCTTCCCTCTGACAGAATTCTCACTGCTGGAGCCCTTGGCAGTGTGCAACCCACCAGCCCCTAAGCTCTCCTTAAGGAGGACTGGGACCTAAGTGCAAAGGCAAGGCAGGATTGGAGCTGAGGCAAGAAAGGCGCCAGTGGCGACTCCCAGGCTCCTGCTGCCTGCTCCTTCCTGGAGAGGCAGCCTAAAAGCAAGGCAAGTCTGGGCAAGGCTAGCCCCCGGCAGAGCAGCCTCGCGCCAGGAACTCTGCCAGATCGGGGCTCTGAGCAGAGCTAGAGCTCTGCCGTACTGGAGGCGCACTTAGCTCCGTGCAAGCAGGGCTTTCAACTTGACGGGGCTGCTGCCTCCTCTTCCCCCGAGGAGGCTCGCTTCCCTGCTGGCTGTGCACTCGCCTATCAGGCGGGGCGCAGGGCTCCTCCAGCAGGTCTTGCCTCAGGGGCTGCTTCCCCTGAGTTGGGGCTGTGGGCAGGAACCCAGACACGCAGGATCAGGCCCCAAACACCTGCACATGTCTCTGCTGGGGAGGAGAGTGCTAGGGAACCTACGTCTGTCATACACTTTCTGGGCACCCAAGGAATCAGCCTCCGTGTGTGCGGGGCTGAAAACCCCAGCCAGGGGCCCTGGGAGCCTGGTGCTCTCGGTGCGGCGCTGATTCTAGGCGGCCTAGAAACCGCTGGAGGAGCCCTGCAGTTGCCCTTCCCTTCCCTCTGACAGAGCTCTCACTGCTGAAGCCCTTGGCAGTGTGCAACCCACCACCCCCTAAGCCCTCCCAAGGACGCCTGGCACCTATGTGCAAAGGCAAGGCAGGATTGGAGCTGAGGCAAGGAAGGCACCAGTGGCGTCTCCCAGGCTCGCTCAGACAGCTCCTTCCTGGGGAGGGAGCCTAAAAGCAAGGCAAGTCTGGGCAAGGCGAGCCCCGGCCGAGCAGCCTCGCGCCAGAAACTCTGCCAGATCGGGGCTCTGAGCAGAGCTAGAGCTCTGCCGTACTGGAGGCCCACTTAGCTCCGTGCAAGCAGGGCTTTCCTCTTGACTGGGCTCGGCTGCCTCCTCTTCTCCCGAGGAGGCTCGCTACACTGCTGGCTGTGCTCTCGCCTATCAGGCGGGGCGCAGGGCTCCTCCAGCAGGTCTTGCCTCAGGGGCTGCTTCCCCTGAGTTGGGCTGTGGGCGGGAACCCAGACACGCAGGATAAGGCCCCAACCACCTGCACATGTCTCTGCTGGGGAGGAGAGTGCTAGGGAACCTACGTCTCTCACACACTTTCTAGGCACCCACGGAGTCAGCCTCTGGGAGTGTGGGGATGCAAAACCCAGCCAGGGGCCCTTGGAACCTGGTGCTCTCCGTGCGGAGCTTTGTCTGGGCGGCCAAGGAACCGCTGAAGGAGCCCTGCTGTTGCCCTTCGCTTCCCTCTGACAGAGCTTTCACTGCTGGAGCCCTTGGCAGTGTGCAACCCACCAGCCCCTAAGCCCTCCTCAAGGACGCTTGGGACCTAAGTGCAAAGGCAAGGCAGGGGTAGAGCTGAAGCCAGGAAGGCGCCAGTGGCGTTTCCGAGCCTCACACAGCCTGCTCCTTCCTGGGGAGGGAGCCTTAAAGCAAGGCAAGTCTGCGCAAGGCTCGCCTATGGCAGAGCATCTTGGTGCCAGGAACTCTGCCAGATCGGGCCTCTGAACAGAGCTAGAGATCTGCCGTACTGGAGTCGCACTTAGCTTCGTGTAAGCAGGGATTTCAGCTTGACGGGGACTTGCTGCCTCCTCTTCCCCCGAGGAGGCTCGCTTCCCTGCTGGCTGTGCACTCGCCTATCAGGCGGGGGCGCAGGGCTCCTCCAGCAGGTCTTGCCTCAGGGGCTGCTTCCCCTGAGTTGGGGCTGTGGGCAGGAACCCAGACACGCAGGATCAGGCCCCAAACACCTGCACATGTCTCTGCTGGGGAGGAGAGTGCTAGGGAACCTACGTCTGTCATACACTTTCTGGGCACCCAAGGAATCAGCCTCCGTGTGTGCGGGGCTGAAAACCCCAGCCAGGGGCCCTGGGAGCCTGGTGCTCTCCGTGTGGCGCTGAATCTGGGCGGCCAAGCAACCGCTGGAGGAGCCCTGCAGTTGCCCTTCCCTTCCCTCTGACAGAATTCTCACTGCTGGAGCCCTTGGCAGTGTGCAACCCACCAGCCCCTAAGCTCTCCTTAAGGAGGACTGGGACCTAAGTGCAAAGGCAAGGCAGGATTGGAGCTGAGGCAAGAAAGGCGCCAGTGGCGACTCCCAGGCTCCTGCTGCCTGCTCCTTCCTGGAGAGGCAGCCTAAAAGCAAGGCAAGTCTGGGCAAGGCTAGCCCCCGGCAGAGCAGCCTCGCGCCAGGAACTCTGCCAGATCGGGGCTCTGAGCAGAGCTAGAGCTCTGCCGTACTGGAGGCGCACTTAGCTCCGTGCAAGCAGGGCTTTCAACTTGACGGGGCTGGGCTGCCTCCTCTTCCCCCGAGGAGGCTCGCTTCCCTGCTGGCTGTGCACTCGCCTATCAGGCGGGGGCGCAGGGCTCCTCCAGCAGGTCTTGCCTCAGGGGCTGCTTCCCCTGAGTTGGGCTGTGGGCAGGAACCCAGACACGCAGGATCAGGCCCCAAACACCTGCACATGTCTCTGCTGGGGAGGAGAGTGCTAGGGAACCTACGTCTGTCATACACTTTCTGGGCACCCAAGGAATCAGCCTCCGTGTGTGCGGGGCTGAAAACCCCAGCCAGGGGCCCTGGGAGCCTGGTGCTCTCGTGCGGCGCTGATTCTAGGCGGCCTAGAAACCGCTGGAGGAGCCCTGCAGTTGCCCTTCCCTTCCCTCTGACAGAGCTCTCACTGCTGAAGCCCTTGGCAGTGTGCAACCCACCACCCCCTAAGCCCTCCCAACGACGCCTGGCACCTATGTGCAAAGGCAAGGCAGGATTGGAGCTGAGGCAAGGAAGGCACCAGTGGCGTCTCCCAGGCTCGCTCAGACAGCTCCTTCCTGGGGAGGGAGCCTAAAAGCAAGGCAAGTCTGGGCAAGGCGAGCCCCCGGCCGAGCAGCCTCGCGCCAGAAACTCTGCCAGATCGGGGCTCTGAGCAGAGCTAGAGCTCTGCCGTACTGGAGGCCCACTTAGCTCCGTGCAAGCAGGGCTTTCCTCTTGACTGGGCTCGGCTGCCTCCTCTTCTCCCGAGGAGGCTCGCTACACTGCTGGCTGTGCTCTCGCCTATCAGGCGGGCGCGCAGGGCTCCTCCAGCAGGTCTTGCCTCAGGGGCTGCTTCCCCTGAGTTGAGGCTGTGGGCGGGAACCCAGACACGCAGGATAAGGCCCCAACCACCTGCACATGTCTCTGCTGGGGAGGAGAGTGCTAGGGAACCTACGTCTCTCACACACTTTCTAGGCACCCACGGAGTCAGCCTCTGGGAGTGTGGGGATGCAAAACCCAGCCAGGGGCCCTTGGAACCTGGTGCTCTCCGTGCGGAGCTTTGTCTGGGCGGCCAAGGAACCGCTGAAGGAGCCCTGCTGTTGCCCTTCGCTTCCCTCTGACAGAGCTTTCACTGCTGGAGCCCTTGGCAGTGTGCAACCCACCAGCCCCTAAGCCCTCCTCAAGGACGCTTGGGACCTAAGTGCAAAGGCAAGGCAGGGGTAGAGCTGAAGCCAGGAAGGCGCCAGTGGCGTTTCCGAGCCTCACACAGCCTGCTCCTTCCTGGGGAGGGAGCCTTAAAGCAAGGCAAGTCTGCGCAAGGCTCGCCTATGGCAGAGCATCTTGGTGCCAGGAACTCTGCCAGATCGGGCCTCTGAACAGAGCTAGAGATCTGCCGTACTGGAGTCGCACTTAGCTTCGTGTAAGCAGGGATTTCAGCTTGACGGGGACTTGCTGCCTCCTCTTCCCCGAGGAGGCTCGCTTCCCTGCTGGCTGTGCACTCGCCTATCAGGCGGGGGCGCAGGGCTCCTCCAGCAGGTCTTGCCTCAGGGGCTGCTTCCCCTGAGTTGGGGCTGTGGGCAGGAACCCAGACACGCAGGATCAGGCCCCAAACACCTGCACATGTCTCTGCTGGGGAGGAGAGTGCTAGGGAACCTACGTCTGTCATACACTTTCTGGGCACCCAAGGAATCAGCCTCCGTGTGTGCGGGGCTGAAAACCCCAGCCAGGGGCCCTGGGAGCCTGGTGCTCTCCGTGTGGCGCTGAATCTGGGCGGCCAAGCAACCGCTGGAGGAGCCCTGCAGTTGCCCTTCCCTTCCCTCTGACAGAATTCTCACTGCTGGAGCCCTTGGCAGTGTGCAACCCACCAGCCCCTAAGCTCTCCTTAAGGAGGACTGGGACCTAAGTGCAAAGGCAAGGCAGGATTGGAGCTGAGGCAAGAAAGGCGCCAGTGGCGACTCCCAGGCTCCTGCTGCCTGCTCCTTCCTGGAGAGGCAGCCTAAAAGCAAGGCAAGTCTGGGCAAGGCTAGCCCCGGCAGAGCAGCCTCGCGCCAGGAACTCTGCCAGATCGGGGCTCTGAGCAGAGCTAGAGCTCTGCCGTACTGGAGGCGCACTTAGCTCCGTGCAAGCAGGGCTTTCAACTTGACGGGCTGGGCTGCCTCCTCTTCCCCCGAGGAGGCTCGCTTCCCTGCTGGCTGTGCACTCGCCTATCAGGCGGGGCGCAGGGCTCCTCCAGCAGGTCTTGCCTCAGGGGCTGCTTCCCCTGAGTTGGGGCTGTGGGCAGGAACCCAGACACGCAGGATCAGGCCCCAACCACCTGCACATGTCTCTGCTGGGGAGGAGAGTGCTAGGGAACCTACGTCTGTCATACACTTTCTGGGCACCCAAGGAATCAGCCTCCGTGTGTGCGGGGCTGAAAACCCCAGCCAGGGGCCCTGGGAGCCTGGTGCTCTCGGTGCGGCGCTGATTCTAGGCGGCCTAGAAACCGCTGGAGGAGCCCTGCAGTTGCCCTTCCCTTCCCTCTGACAGAGCTCTCACTGCTGAAGCCCTTGGCAGTGTGCAACCCACCACCCCCTAAGCCCTCCCCAACGACGCCTGGCACCTATGTGCAAAGGCAAGGCAGGATTGGAGCTGAGGCAAGGAAGGCACCAGTGGCGTCTCCCAGGCTCGCTCAGACAGCTCCTTCCTGGGGAGGGAGCCTAAAAGCAAGGCAAGTCTGGGCAAGGCGAGCCCCGGCCGAGCAGCCTCGCGCCAGAAACTCTGCCAGATCGGGGCTCTGAGCAGAGCTAGAGCTCTGCCGTACTGGAGGCCACTTAGCTCCGTGCAAGCAGGGCTTTCCTCTTGACTGGGCTCGGCTGCCTCCTCTTCTCCCGAGGAGGCTCGCTACACTGCTGGCTGTGCTCTCGCCTATCAGGCGGGCGCGCAGGGCTCCTCCAGCAGGTCTTGCCTCAGGGGCTGCTTCCCCTGAGTTGGGCTGTGGGCGGGAACCCAGACACGCAGGATCAGGCCCCAACCACCTGCACATGTCTCTGCTGGGGAGGAGAGTGCTAGGGAACCTACGTCTCTCACACACTTTCTAGGCACCCACGGAGTCAGCCTCTGGGAGTGTGGGGATGCAAAACCCAGCCAGGGGCCCTTGGAACCTGGTGCTCTCCGTGCGGAGCTTTGTCTGGCGGCCAAGGAACCGCTGAAGGAGCCCTGCTGTTGCCCTTCGCTTCCCTCTGACAGAGCTTTCACTGCTGGAGCCCTTGGCAGTGTGCAACCCACCAGCCCCTAAGCCCTCCTCAAGGACGCTTGGGACCTAAGTGCAAAGGCAAGGCAGGGGTAGAGCTGAAGCCAGGAAGGCGCCAGTGGCGTTTCCGAGCCTCACACAGCCTGCTCCTTCCTGGGGAGGGAGCCTTAAAGCAAGGCAAGTCTGCGCAAGGCTCGCCTATGGCAGAGCATCTTGGTGCCAGGAACTCTGCCAGATCGGGCCTCTGAACAGAGCTAGAGATCTGCCGTACTGGAGTCGCACTTAGCTTCGTGTAAGCAGGGATTTCAGCTTGACGGGGACTTGCTGCCTCCTCTTCCCCGAGGAGGCTCGCTTCCCTGCTGGCTGTGCACTCGCCTATCAGGCGGGGGCGCAGGGCTCCTCCAGCAGGTCTTGCCTCAGGGGCTGCTTCCCCTGAGTTGGGGCTGTGGGCAGGAACCCAGACACGCAGGATCAGGCCCCAAACACCTGCACATGTCTCTGCTGGGGAGGAGAGTGCTAGGGAACCTACGTCTGTCATACACTTTCTGGGCACCCAAGGAATCAGCCTCCGTGTGTGCGGGGCTGAAAACCCCAGCCAGGGGCCCTGGGAGCCTGGTGCTCTCCGTGTGGCGCTGAATCTGGGCGGCCAAGCAACCGCTGGAGGAGCCCTGCAGTTGCCCTTCCCTTCCCTCTGACAGAATTCTCACTGCTGGAGCCCTTGGCAGTGTGCAACCCACCAGCCCCTAAGCTCTCCTTAAGGAGGACTGGGACCTAAGTGCAAAGGCAAGGCAGGATTGGAGCTGAGGCAAGAAAGGCGCCAGTGGCGACTCCCAGGCTCCTGCTGCCTGCTCCTTCCTGGAGAGGCAGCCTAAAAGCAAGGCAAGTCTGGGCAAGGCTAGCCCCCGGCAGAGCAGCCTCGCGCCAGGAACTCTGCCAGATCGGGGCTCTGAGCAGAGCTAGAGCTCTGCCGTACTGGAGGCGCACTTAGCTCCGTGCAAGCAGGGCTTTCAACTTGACGGGGCTGGGCTGCCTCCTCTTCCCCCGAGGAGGCTCGCTTCCCTGCTGGCTGTGCACTCGCCTATCAGGCGGGGGCGCAGGGCTCCTCCAGCAGGTCTTGCCTCAGGGGCTGCTTCCCCTGAGTTGGGCTGTGGGCAGGAACCCAGACACGCAGGATCAGGCCCCAACCACCTGCACATGTCTCTGCTGGGGAGGAGAGTGCTAGGGAACCTACGTCTGTCATACACTTTCTGGGCACCCAAGGAATCAGCCTCCGTGTGTGCGGGGCTGAAAACCCCAGCCAGGGGCCCTGGAGCCTGGTGCTCTCGGTGCGGCGCTGATTCTAGGCGGCCTAGAAACCGCTGGAGGAGCCCTGCAGTTGCCCTTCCCTTCCCTCTGACAGAGCTCTCACTGCTGAAGCCCTTGGCAGTGTGCAACCCACCACCCCCTAAGCCCTCCCAACGACGCCTGGCACCTATGTGCAAAGGCAAGGCAGGATTGGAGCTGAGGCAAGGAAGGCACCAGTGGCGTCTCCCAGGCTCGCTCAGACAGCTCCTTCCTGGGGAGGGAGCCTAAAAGCAAGGCAAGTCTGGGCAAGGCGAGCCCCGGCCGAGCAGCCTCGCGCCAGAAACTCTGCCAGATCGGGGCTCTGAGCAGAGCTAGAGCTCTGCCGTACTGGAGGCGCACTTAGCTCCGTGCAAGCAGGGCTTTCCTCTTGACTGGGCTCGGCTGCCTCCTCTTCTCCCGAGGAGGCTCGCTACACTGCTGGCTGTGCTCTCGCCTATCAGGCGGGCGCGCAGGGCTCCTCCAGCAGGTCTTGCCTCAGGGGCTGCTTCCCCTGAGTTGAGGCTGTGGGCGGGAACCCAGACACGCAGGATAAGGCCCCAACCACCTGCACATGTCTCTGCTGGGGAGGAGAGTGCTAGGGAACCTACGTCTCTCACACACTTTCTAGGCACCCACGGAGTCAGCCTGGGAGTGTGGGATGCAAAACCCAGCCAGGGGCCCTTGGAACCTGGTGCTCTCCGTGCGGAGCTTTGTCTGGGCGGCCAAGCAACCGCTGAAGGAGCCCTGCTGTTGCCCTTCCTTCCCTCTGACAGAGCTTTCACTGCTGGAGCCCTTGGCAGTGTGCAACCCACCAGCCCCTAAGCCCTCCTCAAGGACGCTTGGGACCTAAGTGCAAAGGCAAGGCAGGGTAGAGCTGAAGCCAGGAAGGCGCCAGTGGCGTTTCCGAGCCTCACACAGCCTGCTCCTTCCTGGGGAGGGAGCCTTAAAGCAAGGCAAGTCTGCGCAAGGCTCGCCGGCAGAGCATCTTGGTGCCAGGAACTCTGCCAGATCGGGCTCTGAACAGAGCTAGAGATCTGCCGTACTGGAGTCGCACTTAGCTTCGTGTAAGCAGGGATTTCAGCTTGACGGGGCTTGCTGCCTCCTCTTCCCCCGAGGAGGCTCGCTTCCCTGCTGGCTGTGCACTCGCCTATCAGGCGGGGGCGCAGGGCTCCTCCAGCAGGTCTTGCCTCAGGGGCTGCTTCCCCTGAGTTGGGGCTGTGGGCAGGAACCCAGACACGCAGGATCAGGCCCCAAACACCTGCACATGTCTCTGCTGGGGAGGAGAGTGCTAGGGAACCTACGTCTGTCATACACTTTCTGGGCACCCAAGGAATCAGCCTCCGTGTGTGCGGGGCTGAAAACCCCAGCCAGGGGCCCTGGGAGCCTGGTGCTCTCGGTGCGGCGCTGAATCTGGCGGCCTAGAAACCGCTGGAGGAGCCCTGCAGTTGCCCTTCCCTTCCCTCTGACAGAGCTCTCACTGCTGAAGCCCTTGGCAGTGTGCAACCCACCACCCCCTAAGCCCTCCCAACGACGCCTGGCACCTATGTGCAAAGGCAAGGCAGGATTGGAGCTGAGGCAAGGAAGGCACCAGTGGCGTCTCCCAGGCTCGCTCAGACAGCTCCTTCCTGGGAGGGAGCCTAAAAGCAAGGCAAGTCTGGGCAAGGCGAGCCCCCGGCCGAGCAGCCTCGCGCCAGAAACTCTGCCAGATCGGGGCTCTGAGCAGAGCTAGAGCTCTGCCGTACTGGAGGCCCACTTAGCTCCGTGCAAGCAGGGCTTTCCTCTTGACTGGGCTCGGCTGCCTCCTCTTCTCCCGAGGAGGCTCGCTACACTGCTGGCTGTGCTCTCGCCTATCAGGCGGCGCGCGCAGGGCTCCTCCAGCAGTCTTGCCTCAGGGGCTGCTTCCCCTGAGTTGGGCTGTGGGCGGGAACCCAGACACGCAGGATAAGGCCCCAACCACCTGCACATGTCTCTGCTGGGGAGGAGAGTGCTAGGGAACCTACGTCTCTCACACACTTTCTAGGCACCCACGGAGTCAGCCTCTGGGAGTGTGGGGATGCAAAACCCAGCCAGGGGGCCCTGGAACCTGGTGCTCTCCGTGCGGAGCTTTGTCTGGGCGGCCAAGGAACCGCTGAAGGAGCCCTGCTGTTGCCCTTCGCTTCCCTCTGACAGAGCTTTCACTGCTGGAGCCCTTGGCAGTGTGCAACCCACCAGCCCCTAAGCCCTCCTCAAGGACGCTTGGGACCTAAGTGCAAAGGCAAGGCAGGGTAGAGCTGAAGCCAGGAAGGCCGCCAGTGGCGTTTCCAGCCTCACACAGCCTGCTCCTTCCTGGGGAGGGAGCCTTAAAGCAAGGCAAGTCTGCGCAAGGCTCGCCTATGGCAGAGCATCTTGGTGCCAGGAACTCTGCCAGATCGGGCCTCTGAACAGAGCTAGAGATCTGCCGTACTGGAGTCGCACTTAGCTTCGTGTAAGCAGGGATTTCAGCTTGACGGGGACTTGCTGCCTCCTCTTCCCCGAGGAGGCTCGCTTCCCTGCTGGCTGTGCACTCGCCTATCAGGCGGGGCGCAGGGCTCCTCCAGCAGGTCTTGCCTCAGGGGCTGCTTCCCCTGAGTTGGGGCTGTGGGCAGGAACCCAGACACGCAGGATCAGGCCCCAAAACACCTGCACATGTCTCTGCTGGGGAGGAGAGCCTAGGGAACCTACGTCTGTCATACACTTTCTGGGCACCCAAGGAATCAGCCTCCGTGTGTGCGGGGCTGAAAACCCCAGCCAGGGGCCCTGGGAGCCTGGTGCTCTCCGTGTGGCGCTGAATCTGGGCGGCCAAGCAACCGCTGGAGGAGCCCTGCAGTTGCCCTTCCCTTCCCTCTGACAGAATTCTCACTGCTGGAGCCCTTGGCAGTGTGCAACCCACCAGCCCCTAAGCTCTCCTTAAGGAGGACTGGGACCTAAGTGCAAAGGCAAGGCAGGATTGGAGCTGAGGCAAGAAAGGCGCCAGTGGCGACTCCCAGGCTCCTGCTGCCTGCTCCTTCCTGGAGAGGCAGCCTAAAAGCAAGGCAAGTCTGGGCAAGGCTAGCCCCCGGCAGAGCAGCCTCGCGCCAGGAACTCTGCCAGATCGGGGCTCTGAGCAGAGCTAGAGCTCTGCCGTACTGGAGGCGCACTTAGCTCCGTGCAAGCAGGGCTTTCAACTTGACGGGGCTGGGCTGCCTCCTCTTCCCCGAGGAGGCTCGCTTCCCTGCTGGCTGTGCACTCGCCTATCAGGCGGGGGCGCAGGGCTCCTCCAGCAGGTCTTGCCTCAGGGGCTGCTTCCCCTGAGTTGGGGCTGTGGGCAGGAACCCAGACACGCAGGATCAGGCCCCAAACACCTGCACATGTCTCTGCTGGGGAGGAGAGTGCTAGGGAACCTACGTCTGTCATACACTTTCTGGGCACCCAAGGAATCAGCCTCCCGTGTGTGCGGGGCTGAAAACCCCAGCCAGGGGCCCTGGGAGCCTGGTGCTCTCGGTGCGGCGCTGATTCTAGGCGGCCTAGAAACCGCTGGAGGAGCCCTGCAGTTGCCCTTCCCTTCCCTCTGACAGAGCTCTCACTGCTGAAGCCCTTGGCAGTGTGCAACCCACCACCCCCTAAGCCCTCCCCAACCACGCCTGGCACCTATGTGCAAAGGCAAGGCAGGATTGGAGCTGAGGCAAGGAAGGCACCAGTGGCGTCTCCCAGGCTCGCTCAGACAGCTCCTTCCTGGGGAGGAGCCTAAAAGCAAGGCAAGTCTGGGCAAGGCGAGCCCCCGGCGAGCAGCCTCGCGCCAGAAACTCTGCCAGATCGGGGCTCTGAGCAGAGCTAGAGCTCTGCCGTACTGGAGGCCCACTTAGCTCCGTGCAAGCAGGGCTTTCCTCTTGACTGGGCTCGGCTGCCTCCTCTTCTCCCGAGGAGGCTCGCTACACTGCTGGCTGTGCTCTCGCCTATCAGGCGGGCGCGCAGGGCTCCTCCAGCAGGTCTTGCCTCAGGGCTGCTTCCCCTGAGTTGAGGCTGTGGGCGGGAACCCAGACACGCAGGATAAGGCCCCAACCACCTGCACATGTCTCTGCTGGGGAGGAGAGTGCTAGGGAACCTACGTCTCTCACACACTTTCTAGGCACCCACGGAGTCAGCCTCTGGGAGTGTGGGGATGCAAAACCCAGCCAGGGGCCCTTGGAACCTGGTGCTCTCCGTGCGGAGCTTTGTCTGGGCGGCCAAGGAACCGCTGAAGGAGCCCTGCTGTTGCCCTTCGCTTCCCTCTGACAGAGCTTTCACTGCTGGAGCCCTTGGCAGTGTGCAACCCACCAGCCCCTAAGCCCTCCTCAAGGACGCTTGGGACCTAAGTGCAAAGGCAAGGCAGGGGTAGAGCTGAAGCCAGGAAGGCGCCAGTGGCGTTTCCGAGCCCTCACACAGCCTGCTCCTTCCTGCGGGAGGGAGCCTTAAAGCAAGGCAAGTCTGCGCAAGGCTCGCCTATGGCCAGAGCATCTTGGTGCCAGGAACTCTGCCAGATCGGGCTCTGAACAGAGCTAGAGATCTGCCGTACTGGAGTCGCACTTAGCTTCGTGGAAGCAGGGATTTCAGCTTGACGGGGACTTGCTGCCTCCTCTTCCCCGAGGCAGGCCTGCTCTCCCTGCTGGCTGTGCACTCGCCTATCAGGCGGGGCG